>NW_027397086.1:16017877-16081090 GCF_003265705.2 Callorhinus ursinus | reverse complement strand
ATCATCACCATCACCACCATCATCGCCATCACCACCATCACCATCATCACCATTACCATCATCACTATCATCACCATCATCATTACCATTACCACCATCACCATCATCACCATCATCACCATCACCATCACCATCATCACCATCATCACCATCATCAACACCATCACCATCACCATTAACACCATCACCACCACCCTCACCATCATCACCATCATCAACACCATCACCATCACCGTTAACACCATCACCACCACCCTCACCATTATCACCGTCATCATCACTATCACCACCATCACTATCCTTATCACCATCACCTCCATCTTCACCATCACCACCGTTATCACCATCACCATCATCACCACTATCATGGTCACCATCACTATCATCACCACCACTATCACTATATTTACCACCATTTCCACCATCATCACCATCATCATTCTCTCCATCATCATCACATCACCATTATCATCACCATTGTCATTTATGGGGCCATCATGAAGGCAGGTCCCTGGAAAAGCTATTCCCCTGTGGTGCCTCAGTGCCCTCCAGCTGGTCAGGCAGCCTATCTTACTGCTCCCTGCTGCCCCAGGGTCAGGAGTGGGCAGTTTAGGGTATGCCTGATAGACGGAGCTCCCTAGTCCCCAGGCAGGCAGCCTCTCCCTGCTTAAGCTGCTCTTCACGTCCCGGCTGTGGCAGAAAAATCTACTCCAAAGTGAGGGACAATGGCCCAGCATGGCCTGGCCCCCATCGCCTCCCCCTCCTTCAGACCCAGCCTCTGATGAGAACAAAGCTGGATTTTAATAATCCTCTCCGCCATCTGCTCAGACCCGCCTGTGGGGGCTTTCCCACTAGCACCCCTTTCCTCCCATGGTGACCCAAATCTGGGGAAGCCCTCCTGCATACTTCCCCTGCCCCATCCTTCCCCCAACCCCACCTCAGGCCCAGCCCACCAAGGCCCAACCTGGGGAGCAACAGGAAAGCACTGTTTCAGCCTAGGGGCCAAAAGTCCTTGTAGAGGCCCGGGAAGGGGGAGCTGGGGGTAAGTGCAGATAATTTGAAGCTGCTTAGGCCCCTCCCTCTCGGGATCTGTCTCGGGACTTAGGCAGCACCCATCCCAGTGCCCCAGGGCACTCCTTTTAAGCCAGGGTGTCCTGTGGAGCTCCCTGAGGCTGGATTAGCTCCCTCAGGGGGGTTAATCAGTGAACAGTAGATCAGCAAGTGTGGGAAACACAGGGTTAAATAACTGACTAGTCTTTGCACAGATGGGTTTCTCAGAGCCTTTAAAATGCTAATGGGCTTTATGAATGGGGCGAGGAGCGGGGGAGTAGAGAGAATAGGAAATGTTTCCCCCAAATCCTCTGAAGACTAAGCTCCATGCCCCCCGCCCCCGCCACACACATGTGCACGCGCGCGTGCGCGCGCACACACACACACACACACACACACACACACACACACCTCTATCAGGGGCTCTGGGACCAACTAGTGGTCAGCAGAACACACATTTTAGGAAAGGCAGTTTTCTGCAACTTCCTCCCCCAACTCTTTCTGGGGTAGTTTCTGGTCTCCTCAGCCCCTCCAGATGCCCCTGCAGCTGAGCCCAGGAACAGCAGCTGGGGGGAGGTGACAGCCTGACAGCAAATCGGTGAGATCACCATCAACTGTGGCCCTGAGCTGGGGGAGAGAAGAGAGCCCTGGCTCCCTGCCCCCACCCCCAGTCCGGTTCCAGGGGTGCCCCCAGGCCAGGCCTTGGGACGCCCCCCCCACAGCCTCCCCAGCTGCAGGGCCCACCATTGCCTAGTCTGGTTCTGCTAGAGAAGGTGGGGTTAATAGTGGGCTTAGGAGCCAGACTGCTGGGCTCAAGGCCCAGCTCGGGCACCTGCTTGTTGAGCGATGGGCAAATTTCTTAGCTTCCCTGTGCCTCAGTTTCCCCAGTGGTAAATAACTCAGGACAGTGTTCAGTAAACATCGCTATCACTGCTGTTACTATAACATCGTCATTCTGCCTTGTCCCTGAGCCTCTGCCACATGCCCAGCGCCAGAGCCCAAATCCTGCTCACCCAGGCATGGGGAAAAGAGCGCCCATTCTGGAATCAGGCAGACATGGGTTTAATCCCCAACTTTTAATCCCTTACCAGCTGTAGGGTCTTGAACAAACCACGGCCTGGCTGTGCCTCAGTTTTCTCTTGTGCAGATCAAATGAGGTGACCCTGGTAATACTTAGCCTGGGGCCTGACGCCTTCTCACGGCTCAGTATATGCCAGGCTCAGTATATGCCAGTCGCTTTCCCCTAGGTCCCCACCCATTGCTGCCCACCCACCGCCGGGCTGGCCTGGGTGTCCTGAGGGCAATGTCCCCAGCCTGGCTCCCTCCCACACGGGTCCACCCCTCCCCCTTGGGCTCTGAGCAGAGTAGGGGGGGGCGCTCAGCAAGTCCCTGGGGAGTCCACTTCCACCGGCTTAGTCTGAGGGAGCAGGAACATTTCTGCCTCCGTGAACTGGCCTCCCCGGCAAGGGCTCTGAGCAGGAAGCCACACGGGGGTCTCCTGAGTCTTCAGGGTGGAGTCCACAGAGCCGGGGACAGGGTCAAAAGCCCGGCTGACCCCGTGGGACCATGCCATCCCCTCCCCGATCGGGCTCCGTGTCCTCTTCAGCCCACCGGGACGGTAAGCCCTGCCTGTACGGCCCGGCAGGGGAGACTGGGGGACTGGGAGAGAATCATCCTGCTTCTGGAAGAGTCTAGCTGACCTATGCTCACTCTTCTCTTGAGGAGAACCCCCAAACTAAGGAGTCATTTTTCCAGAAAGTGAGAGTGGGTGAGCTGGTACTGAACCATCCCCAGCCTCTCCCACCTTCCCTCCTATGCTCCTCTCACACACAAGAGATGGGTCTGGGTCATCAGCCGGAACAAGGTGACTGCCCATGGGGACACTTTGGGTCCCCACCGGGCTGGGGGAGCACCCATGACAGGAGGCCCCACGGCTGTGCTCCCTTGGTGTCCACGCCTGCCCTGTCCTTGGCGCACACGGGCACCCGATAAACAGCTTCATATTAGTAATATTCAAAAGAAGAGTCCCCATCTCTTCAGAAGTATTTGCCAGGCCCTGGTACATGCTTTTCATATAGTGACTCACTCGGAGGAAGCAAGGAGAAGAGGGAGGGAGGAGATGCTCCAAGGCTCTGCCCCCGACCTTGAACTCTGGCAGCCTCTGCGCGTCCTGGGGACCCAATTCCCAATTTGTTAGCCGGGGGAGCCGAGCGTTTGGATTTGATGGCCAGTTCCTCTCTCCTTGGAACTTCTAGGAGTCTGCAGCCGTGTGGGCATGGTTCCCCCAGAGACTGCCTCACCAAGCCCCACCTGGGTCCTCCCCGACTTCCCCTGCCCTCCCACCCTGACTCTGGCTCCGGCGTTCAGAGAGCTAGAAGGAGCCTTAAGACATCAGGGGGAACCCACTGGCTCCCAGGATTTCGCTGATGTACCCAAGGAGGCCAGGATGGAAGGGACCTGCCCGCATCCTGACGGGTGTGGGGACACAGGAGAACTGCTCCCAGAACAGGACCTCTTCCGTTTTCTTATCAGGGCTGCCTCGGAGACACTTCACCGAAGTGCCTCTGGACGCTGGACAGCAGCCTGTGGCAGGGGAGGCTTCCTGGAGCACGACAGGGACGGGCCAGGTGGGGGCCCTGAGAGAGCAGGCAAGGAAGAGGGAAGGTCTGGGTCTTTGCACCTCAGCTCCCATCCCCCTCTCCACTGTGGCCTGATGCAGCAAGAGGCGGGGCAAAGGACACAGGAAGCCACGAGGGGCTGTAAGAGGCCCCACTTCCTGCCTCACCCCCAGAAAGGGGAAGGCCCCAAGTGAGAATTCACAGCCTCCTCCCCAGGCAGGATGGGGGCTGAGCAGGATGGGTGTGGATGGATTTCCCCCTCCTCACTCCCTCTGCTACAATACTGGACATTCAGTCAGGGGGTGAGGGGGGAGGCTGTGCATGAGACATTCGGGAAGGATCAGGCCCAGGAAATAAGCACCAGGAGCCGAGCAGAAGCTCTGTGCTACTCCCTTGAGGCTCAGAGAGCCCAAGAAACTTGCTCGGCGTCACACAGCCGCTCAGTAATGGAGCCAGGAGCAGAGCCCAAGTGGTCTGACCCCAGAGCTGCTCTGGTGAAAATCCTGGGAACCCAGATTCTAGGATTCAAGGACATCAAAGTTCATCAATGATAAAGGAGATGGAGCCCAGAGAGAGCAAGGTCAATGCCCAAGGTCACAGAGGGACCCTGTGGTAGACTGAGGATTGGGTTCTTCTATATCCCCGGGGTCTCAGGAGGCAGGAGCAAAGACTGTGGGGGAGTGTCATCTCTCGGGGGCCAGGCCCCCACCGCCACCCTACCCCAGCCGGTACCTTGGCCCCAAGGCGCAGCTGGTCAATGGTGTTCTCGGCCTCAGCGTACTTGGTGAGGAGCTTGTGGTAGTCCTCCTGCGGGAGAGGAGGAGCAACAGGGTCATGCACCCATACCCCTCACCGTGAGACCCCTCAGGGGAGCCCAGGCTCCAAAGGGTTCCTCAGAGTGCAAGAGCTCAGAGGTGGGAGCTAAGCCGAGCCCTGCAGGCTCGCATGCAACCCACGCACCCCCGTGGCCAAATTCTGAGTGGGAGAGGCGCAGGACAGCCTGCTAACTTCGCTGACAGTAAATCAGGGATGAGGGCCTCTGGGCTGGTTTACCTTGATGCATAACCCGTCACAGAGGACCGCAACTACGTGCTCATCCATCCTAACTCCCTGCGCGTCTGTCAGCTCTGTGGGCTGAGGCCCACATCCGTCTTCCCCACTGCTCTATTACCAGCGCTTGAGGAGCATGAGCTTCCTAAGTGGGTTTTTAATGGTGGATGGAATGAATCATCCATGGGTCCCGTAGAAGACTTGGAAATCACAATCGCATGTACTCAGAGTCACTACTTGCCCCAGACAAAACTGAACAGCTTCATCAAACAAGTCATGGCAGGGAAAAGGCGAAAACAAATGGCACCTGCCGCCTTTGAAGGATGTCGGGGAACAGATGCATTGCTCTGAAAACTGGTGATCAGAAGGACAGACGCAAGCGTTTCTCCTGTGTTTCCCACATGAACAAGATCTTGGTAACCAAACAGTCGATGAGGGAAAATTTTACTTTATAGAAGATTTCCAGCAAGTAAATGCAGAAGGAACGACGGCATTAGGATACTACCACTTTGTCACCCCAAAGGGAGGACTGGATCAAGGCCATGGCCATCGGTGGCCATGGACATCACAAATAAGAAATGAGCAAGCATCCCATGACGAACCACCTGTGACATGCTCTTGCCAAAAAAAAAAAAAAAAAAAAAAAAAAATCCTACCCGCCTGGAGCTGGTGGGCTGGAGGGGAAATAAGCAGATGGTTGCAACCCAAGAAAGCTTCGAGCTCTAGACTGACAACATACAGGACAAGGAGGGGACAGTGGGACATAGGAAGAGAGACAAGAGGGTGTGTCGGCAAACTCCAGAATGTGGGAGACTCTACGGGACGGGCCTGGTTTCCTCAACCAATAAACTAAAAGGAAGGAGGAGACCTGAAAAAAACGGGGGTGGGATGGGGGAGACTTGAAAGGCACATTTGGACCGTGATTCGAACCAACTGAAATAAATAAGCCGTTTATGAGACAAAGGGGAGATCTGAACACGGACTGGATATTGGATAATATTAAAGAATTGGGGTTGGCTTTTAGGTATGCTAATGGGATCGTGAGGTTTCAGAGAGAGTCCTGATCTTTAGACATACACACTAAAATATTTCTGGGTAAGATGATTCGAGGCCTGAAATTTGCTTCGAAAATATTCCAGTACGGTGAGTGGGGGAAGAGATGAGGCCATAGGTGAAAAAGGCTGCTGGGGGCGGGGGGGCAGGTACTCGGGGGTTCATTATACCATTTTCTGTCTTGTAGATGTTTTGAATTTCCCGCAGTAGAAGTTAAAAACAAACACACACACACACACAGATTATCCTTGGGGCGTGAGGGTAAGCACTGCTCTTCTTGAGCAAAGGGCTTAGGACTATGTTCACAGCTCGGGTACAGCCCTCGCTCTACCAGCAGGGGATTCTTGGCCCAGTCAGACTTCCTATCCAAACTGCCTCGAACTCTGGGCCAACAGGTGCCTTGGTGACATGCCTATAGACATGAGTCCAGCTTACCTGGAGCTGATGGACCAGCTTGGTGGCTTGTTCGGGCGTCTGAAATTCTTGGGGTACCCTGGTGATGGGGTGTGTAGGAGGTGGGTCCTTGGCCGGGCAGATTTCTCCGCTGCTCAACAGTACCTCCTGCACAATCTCAGCCGGTGACTTGAAGATCAGCGGCCTGGCAGGGCCCTGAGGCTGCCTGCTGTAACTCCTGGCCTTGGGGGGGTGGTAGCTCTCATCTTTGGGGAACCTTACCCGGGGTCCCACCTTGGAGAAATCAGGGAGCGGGTAGTTCAGCTGCCCCCGCCCATATTTGGAGGCATCAGAAGATGAGTGGCCAGCCAGAGTGGCTCCCTGCCTGGGTGGTAGCCTGTCTTGTCGGCCTGGCCTAGGTGGATTCAGGGGGCTGATGGAGCCGGTGAATCGAGAAGGGAGCGGCTTAGGGGATGTCCGTGTCCGTTTCCAGGCTTGGTCCCCCAACTGAGGGCAGGAGAGGTTGGTACTTTCTTTCCACTTATCTGCCGGACACTGGAGGCTCTGGGCCTGGGGTATTGAGGAGTCCTGGAATTCCGTGGGGGTTGCCAGAGCAACACTTCCTCCAGTTCTGGTGTCTGGGTTTAGGAGGTGGTGGCTGGAGCTCTGTGGTAAGGTTTCTGCCAGCGCGACGGGCTGGGGGACATCAGTTTCTCCTTCCCAGGTAGAATCAAGGTGATCATTGGCGTGGTCGAGGCTCATGGTCCCACTGCTCCAGGACCTTGCAGAGCTGAGGTCAACAGTTGGGTTGTCCTCAGAATGTTCTGGAAGTTTGTCTCCACTGGCTTGTTTGCCAGAGGCCACCCAGCCCATGTCCTGACCCCACCCCAGAGCGCTGGGGCTGGTATTTCCATTGTCCCCTGAGCTGAGACCAGTCTCATACTCCGATCTTGGGGAGCTCTCTCCAGCTCCCCCCACCTCAGGATCTCCAAGGGCTTCATCCGGATCCTCTTCAGTCATGGCCAGGTGAGGATCCTGCTGGGGGATCCAGTTGAGAGGCAAGTTGGAACTTTCTGGGCTGTCCACATCCTCTCCTCCAAACTCTGGAAAGACAGGTCATTGCTCAGGATATACCAGGTCTGGACTCACTGTGTAACACAACCGGTCATTTCACCGCTCTGGGCTTTCATTTCCTCATCCTGCGGTGATGGCCAGAATCCCAGTGACCCCCCTATATGGCCAAGTACTTACCTAGCACCTCCTCTAGTTGTCCCCAGTCCTCCAAACCTGATCCTCAAACCTGGGTGTCCCTCAGTATTTCCTGTCTCAGCAAATGAAAACACCATTCCATCCAGTTGCACAAGCCAGAATCTTGGGCAGCACCTTGGCCATTACCACCCCCCCACCCCCTCACCTCCACCCAATCCCCATAATCCATTCTGTCCCCTGATCCTGTCGCGATCACCTCCTACAGAGCTCTCAAACTTACCTAATGCTCTTAATCCTGCACCGCCTTTACTCTAGCCAGCATCCTCTCTTGCCGGGACCATTGCCTTCATCCCCTATCTGATGACTCAGCAGTATCTTCTTGTCCCCAGGACAGAGTATGGTCCTAAGATCCCTGTCTCCATACCCCATTAGCTCTCCTAAATCCATCTCTTTCCTATGGTCCCCCTCAGTCTCTCCCTGCTCTAGCCATGCCACATTGCTCCAACCACAGGGTCTTTGCCCATGCTGATCTCTCTGCCAGGGTCCTCTCTCCCTCCCTTTGCCTAGTTAACTCCTAACTGTCCTTCAGGCATTAGCTCAACCTTGACTTCATCAGGGAAATCTCAGATCTCCTAACTAGGTCAGATTCTCCCTTCTACAGGTTTTCATAAGACTGAATACCTCTACTTTGAAACACTTATCATAGCTCCTGTTTTCCATTTGTTTTCATGATTGTTTCATTAATATTTGTCTCCCCCACCACACGGTAATCTCCATGAGAGCAAGGATACGCTCTGTTTTTGTTTACTATTGTATTTGCAGAGTAGGTGCTCAATATTTGTTGGCTGAATGGAAGGAAGGAAAGAAGCGAGGGAGGGAGGACAATATGGTCAAAAAATATCCATCCACCCATCCATTCACTATCCTTCCAACCCCGTACCCATCCATCACCCGTTCGCCCATTGATCCAGCCATCCACCCACCCATCTATCCATCCACCTGTCGACCACCCACTCACCTATCCGTCACCCACTCACCCATCCATCCACCTCTCCACCCACCCCCTCACCCACCCATTACCCATCCACCCGCTCATGCATATATCTATGCATCATCCATGCAGTCAATGTTTATTGAGCACCGACTTTGCCCTGGAACCTATGTCAGCCTCTGGGATAGATCCAAGGTTTCATGAGACACAGTCTGGGACCATCAAGCACAGATTCTCCGCTCTGGGCAGATACACCTTTGTCATCACCCTTGTACCACTCTCTGCTCCCCCGTGGCCTTTCCCCTGGCACCTCTACATCCTTCAACTCCTTCAGCAAGTCTCTCTTCTTTACAGCAGCACACGTGAAGCCCAGAGAGGTTAAGTAACTTGCCAAAGATCAGGCAGTGGCTCACAGCAATCCTGGACTTGGGACCAAGGTCCCAGCCATGCTGGCGAGTTAGTCTCTGCAGCTGGGGGTCATGCAGCACGGTGAGGAAAACAGGCTTTGGAGCCAGGGATCCCTGGGTTCAATCTTGGCCCCTCTGATCCCTTCCTGGGGCCCGTGGGCAAGTTGCTGCCCACTTCGGCAACCCTTACTTGGACTGGAGGCTCACCTCTCTTACCTGGCAGAAGATGGTGAGGAGAGAAGGAAACACGGCTTGCACCCTGCTCAGCCCTGCGCCTGGCACACAGTAAGGGCAAAGGACATCGGCAGTGGCTATTATGTCATAGCAAGGGGTTACCATGTGACCTTAGGAAGGGATACCTCTGCCCTCTCCTCCCAGTGTACGTCGGTCACCTCTCCCTGACAGGCTGGAAGTCGCTCCTGAGTGGGTAGCCGTGAGCAAGCCCCACTTTAAGCAGACCCAGCATAAAGAACTTTGGGTCACGGCACAATCTGCTTCCAGTTTACTGCCTTCGCCACCATCCACGGGGGCCTGCCCGATTCACAGAATCTGAAGTCAGGGCGTTTCGTGTTCATGTTGTAAGTGCAACTGGCACCACATTACCAAGCTCATGCTACTCTCAGTGGCATTACTGCTCCCATTTCACAGATGGGCAAACCAAGATTCAGAGACAAGGGACTTCTCAGCAAAACTAGGAATTTAGTCTGAGATGGGCTCCATGCAAAGGAAACACTCATTTTAGAAAACAAGGCATGGCCATATTGTCATTGCTAATTGGGATTTTTAGAAAATCTTAAAGCTGGGCATAACCCTGGGACCAAGCAGTTTAAATGACCAAGGTTATTATCAAATCACATGTGCAAAGATGTACTAATGATACTCATCTCTGTATTATCTATAATAGCAAGAAATTGGCCCCCAGATTACAGACTATCCACCCCATGGAATTGCTTTGCGTGCATTAGGAACGACTTGAGGGATATACGACGAGCTGGGAAGATGTTCATGTCTATTAAGTTACAAAAAAGCAGGTTATCCTAGCATTTGTAGAGTACTGTTCCATATGCATATCACATTTGCATATTTATAAGGAAAAGAGCAGTTATCTGGATAATAAGTAATTTTTCTCTTTTGCTTATATTTGCTGATTTTTCTGCAATGAACATTACAACTTATGTAATTCAAATCGTTTAAAATTTTAAATTATAGGCTTTATGGATTTTAATTTAAAAGAATCGCTAAAACACCCTCCACTCCCCACCTCCGACCAGAAGGCGGGATGGTCAGGGGGCACCCCTGTGGGGTGGGGTTGGGGGGTCAGTCTTACCCTCTCCTGCAGACTCTCCCGATTCAGAATCTTGGCGTTCAGCAGCCCGCGGGTCCGGGTCCCACTCCAGCGGCTGAAGGCGCTGCTGGGCCAGCCGGAAGTCCTCCAGGAGCTCGGGGCTGGTGGCACTGGGAAAGGCCACCTCTTTCCCCCCGCTCCCCTTGGCAACCTTTTCCTCTTCGGCCCAGGCCCAGCGCCGCCGCTGGGGCCCCCTCCCCAGGCCCAGCTCGGCCCAGCGCACCTCTGTCCTGGAGCTGGCCATCGGGCCTCGCCTGCTCTTCACCTGGGCCACTTCATCTTCAGGAGACGGAGCTGCCACTCTGGGCACCCGAGTCACCGCCAGCTTCTCTCAGTACCGGCCATCCTGCCTGCTGCCTGTGGGGGACACAATCAAGGGACAGCCTCACTCCTCCAGTCCCCTCCCAGCTTCCGAGCAGGTTACCGGCAGGAATGCTGGAATCAGACAGCCCTGGGGCAGCTCCTGACTCCAACCCGTGGAAGCTGTGTGACCTCGGGTGAGTCACGCCACCTTCATTCTCTTTAGCAAAACCAGGAGCCTAATTCCTCGCTCCCTCAAGACTCGTATAAATTACTTGAGATACAGGGTAAGGAGCAGGAGGCCGGCCCTGGTGAGAGTCCCTTGTGTGTTAGTGATTGTCACTGTGTCCCAGGCTCTGTGCATGGGTGCCAGGACACGGAGAGCCCAGGAAGAAGCAGACAAACAGGCAGCGACTACCAACCAAGGTGAGCATGACCAGGAAGCACGGGGCGGGGGCTGGTGGGGGGCACGGCCGGCCTAAGAAGCAGGCAAGGCTTAGTCCAGGAGCTACTTCCTCTGGGAACCTTCCCGGAACCCCCTCGGGTAAGAATGCAGACTGGGGGGGGGGGGTGAAAAGAACATTCCAGTCTTCCAAATAATTGAAAACAGGTACTCAAACCAACACCCGTACACACGCGTTCAGAGCAGCTCTACTCGCAAAAGCCGCAAGGGGGAAACGGCCCCAATGCTGATCGACGGATGAGTGCACAAACACTGTGCAGGGTACACGCCATCGAAAGGAAGGAAGGGCTGGGACTCGCCACCACAAGGATGAACCTGAACAGCATTAGGCGAGGTGAAAGAAGCCAGGCACAGCGGGTCACATATAGTAAGATTCCACATATAGTAAATACCCAGAATAGGTAAATCCATGGAGACGAAAAGCAGACTGGCAGCTCCCAGGGGCTGGGGGAGGGTGGAATGGGGAGTGACTGCTTCATGGCCGCGAGGTTGCCTTTCGGGGTGATGCAAGTGTGTTGGAACTGGATACAGGTGGCGGCCGTACATTATACATATACTAAATGAATGGTTCCTTTTGAAATTGTTAATTTTATGGTATGTGAATTTCACCTAAATTAAAAAAAGAGAGAGAGGGGGAGAGAGAGAGAGAGCATGTGCAGGCAGGGGCGCCCCGGGCACCATGGAGGCAGGAGGGGGCGACACGGCAGTGGTGTCCCCAATGGCTGTGGGGTTGGGGCAGGGCCTGGGGGCTCTGACAGCAGAGCGTGGGCAAGGAGAGGTGGTGGCCAGAGCCAGGAGGGCCTCTCGGGTCCCCTTTGGAGCATCCCATGCTCAGGACAGCACAACCAGAGCTGCTGCTTAGAAGTTTCTCTCTGAAGGCTCGGGGAGAAGGAACCAGAAGAGGGAGTCTGGCTGCAGAGGGACCTTCTTCCTTCTATCCTCTCCTCCTGCCCTCTTCTCCTTCGCTCTCTCTCATCTCCCGTCGCCTTTCTTTCCCAGCCCTGGGCTATGGCCAACACTCCCCAAGCTCCCAGCCGACGGAGCAGCGGCGTGGTCCCCCAGGTTAGCTCATACAAAAGCTTGACTCTGCAGGTGGGAAAACTGAGACCCAGAGAGCAGCAGGCAGGCGCCTGAAGCCACCCATCGGGCAAGACAAGGCTGGGGTGACAGGTCACCTCACAGCCCAGGCCTGGGCTCTTCCCCCCATGCAGGGGACACAGTGATCTATAATCCTAGGCCTCCCTGGAGAACAGACAGGTCTGTGTCCCTGCAGGCTCGTGAGCACTCGGGGCTTGGTCAGAGCCTTGATTTATACGGTTGAGAAAAGTCAGCAGGCAACTATTTCTGGATAGAAAGTTCCCCGGGGAACAGTGCATCACAAGAAAGGCTGCAGCCTTCTCAAGGGCTGGGGTAGGGACAGGGGAGGAATCACATTGCATGGCTTCTGGCTGCCACCCCTGTGCCTGCAGCAGGCCTGGGGGGGCGGGGGGGCTCATCCCCTCCCCCGTACCCCATCTTCCTCTCTCCCCCGCAGAACTGTCCCAGATCACCCTGCGGGGCCTCCCCACCACCCCCACCACAGATGCCGTGCCCACTCTGTGCCAGCCTGCGTGTTCTCCATCTGCCCTCACCCCAAACAGGGAAGCAGGTCACAGGAAAAGCCTGGCCTGGAGCAGTGACTTGGCCAAGATCACCCAGCTGGTGAGTGACAGACCAAGATCTGAAACTATTCATTTGGGCCAGTAATCTCCCATTTTCTGTCACAACACTCATCAGAAACATATATTTGCTCTCATGCTCTCTTGCTCTACAGGTATCTTGAGACCTTGACATAAATGCATCCTCATGCTGATGTATTAGAAAAAATACATGTATTAGGAAAAATATATCCAAAACAACTTTTTTTAAAAAAGATGCAATAATAAATAAATCTTTTAAGGAGAAGCTCTAATCCTTGCTTCCCATATCCTCTGGGGGGCCTGCATCCCTCTCGGGAATCCCTGCCAGTGGGCCTTTAGCTTGAGTGTTCTTAAGAATTCTCTAAGACTGCAGGGACGCCTGGGTGGCTCAGTCAGTTAAGCGTCTGCCTTTGGCTCAGGTCATGATCCCAGGGTCCTGGGATCGAGTCCTGCATCGGGCTCCTTGCTCAGCGGGAAGCCTGCTTCTCCCTCTTCCTGCCATTCTCCCTGCTTGTGCTCACTCTCTCTCTCTCTCTCTCTGACAAATAAATAAAATCTTAAAAAAAAAAATTCTCTAAGAACACAGATTCCTAGGTCGACCCAGGGAGAGCCAGACTCTGTGGCCCTGGGATAGGGCCCAGGAATCTGCATTTAAGCGAATGCCCCAGGCGAGGCCCACCCTCTGGGATGGACTAGGCCTTCTGGGCCCTGCTACTTGGGGAGGTATGGGAGCTGCCAAGGGCCACTGCTTTTCTCTTCCTGAAACCTCCACTGAGGAACGGGCTGGGGAGGCATGTGGTTTTTTGACTTTTTAAAGGGCATTTTTCTAGTCATGCCGCAAAGCCGGCTGCCCAATCACAGGGGCCCCTGGGTGCACAAAGAGGAACATCCTGTCTCTTGGGATGACTCAGTTGTCGCCGAAACCCAGTGAGAGGCAGAGGCAGCTGCGGTCACCAACTGGAGTTGTGCGCATGCTCCCCAGGCCCTGAAGCCTGGGAGCCTCTCCTGAGCAAGGCCTCTGTCTTCTGTGCAAGCCACGGCCCTCAGGGCCACGGAGCCTGGGCCCAGCCAGCCAGTCAGCAGGTCAGTCAACAAACACACTCAGGTGCCAACCACAGGCCGGCCTCAGGCTGGGATGAGGACACGCCCTCGCTGGGCCGCCGAGAAAGAGAAGTCACTGGGTATGTAGAGACCAGGTCCCAAGTTTGGTGTTCTTGCTTCATCGTCAACGGCTGTGCTGAACCTCCCCCACCGGAAGATGGGGGAAGTACGACCTGCTCTGGCTTCTGCGAGGAGTTACTGCCCCGTGAGCGTGGGCTGGGTGGTAGCTGAATGAACTTTGAGGTTCCTGGTTGACCATGGCTCCTGAGGGCAACAGCTTCACAACTGTTAACTCCCTCCTCCAACCTGAGGACCCACCACAGAGTCACAAAGATGTATACTGAACACCCAGTGGGTGCAGATTAACTTTAAAATACCTGTGACTTTCTGCTGTGTGCCAAGCACGCTAGAAGACACAAGGAATACTGAAATGGGCCAAAGTGTTCCAAAGTTTCAACTTGGGGGGGTCGGTAACAATACAGAGGGTTATATGAAGGAAGTATTAAGTTGGGCAAAGAAGATTTGGGGGAGAAGAATGGGGAAAGGCAAAGGGAACAGCATAGGCAAAGGCACAGAGGTCTGAACCTATGAACGGAACTTGACGGGCAGCTACGGGCAGGGGCTCTTGAATGGCAGTCAAAGGCTGGGTTACTCCTAAAAGGCACTGGGGTTGGGTGAAGGCTCTAGCTATATGAACTGGGGGCTGAACCCGAAAAAGTCCTGTGAGCACTAAATTCCCCCAGGCACTGGATTGTCAGGTTCAGGGTCCCTGCCTTGAGGAACCTAGCCTCCCAGGGAAGCACCGACCACTTCCTCCTCCTTTTGTATGGCTCCTCTCTCCCCACCGTTGGCCCTGTCGCCGGCTCTCTCAAGGGACTATGAGCCCCTTCTGGTCACCTTCTCTGGTTCCTGAGTGGGTCTGCCCCCCCGGCCCCTAGGGCTTCTCTGGCCCCCCCTCAGCCACTCCAAAATGAGGACCCTTGTCTTTGTGGCTCCATCTCTCAGGTTGTCCTATGCCAACTACAGCCATGGAGCCTGGCTTCGTCTCCCCAAGCCTTCTGAAGCCCCTTCCAGTCCAGCCAGGGCTGTGCAGGGGGCGCCCCCTCCCTGCTCCTACCTTGACCCTGACATCTCCCAGATGAGAAAACGGAGTCGTAGAGAGGTGGCTGGCTCTCACAAGACCTGGCGGACAGGAAGTGCGGCCTGGGGATGCAAACCCAGCGACCATGACTCTGAAACCAAGTCCATCAGACTTAGGGGGAGGACGTGAGGAAGGGGAGGGAAGACCCCCCATGGCAAGTGTCTGGGCCCCTCCAAAAAGGCCGAGCTCAGAGCCCCAAACTCGGCCGCCCTCCCTGAGCAGCTGGCTGGGCACAGACCTAACTGTGCTCAAGAGGTTCCCGCCAAAAACTAGTCCCCTGAGGAGGCCCCAGCCGCTCCCCCCTCTGGATGTGCCCCCTCCTGCCCCCAGCTATCTCCCCACATCAGAGGCCGAGGAGAAAGAGGGCAGGTGCCCTGGCTGCTGCGGGCTCTAGTCCTGCCAGCCTGAAGAGCTCCCCTCAGGGCCCTTACATGTGGCAGAGGGGGCCGCTCTTTAGTGGGGATCCCCCCTGCTGCCTCCTGGCCTGCCCCTCATCTGAGCATCATCTCAATGCAGTCCGAGGACCAACTCTCCGTGTGCTGAGGAGGACGCCGCAGGCCCAGAGAGGGACCAGCGCGTGCCCAGCTTCATAGAGATCAGAATCAGAGCTCAGACTGGCATCCAGCGCCCGGAAGCTTGACGACATCCCCCAAAAATCCACCCGTGGCCCCGGGGGGCCAGACTCCCTAAGAGAAGTCGGAACAGCTGCTGAAGCTGGAACTTCTTGGCTGGGGGGCTCCAGGTGCCCTGACCGTCCCGGAGAGTCTGACAGGCCAGCCCAGAGGGATGGCGGCCTCCCCTGCCCGCCTCGCTCCCTTACCTCTCTCGGGCTCCAGGACCAGCCCGCCGGCCCAGGCTCGGGGGACCTGCCTGTGAGGTCTTTGTTCCAAACCTGGGCAGCCCCCTGCCTCCATGGCGCCCTGGCCCGCCTCCAGGCCGCTCTGCCGGCCGGAGCTGTTGCTCACACACAAGCATCGCTCCCCACCTCTCCCCGCCCCTGCTGCGGCTGAGGCCGCCTCGCCTGGGCAGGAAGCGCCCAGCCTGATTTCCTACAAGTGTGTGTCAGAAGGAGGGGGTTTGTCAGCGAGCAGCCTGAGAGTCAGCAGGAGGAGCTTAACCCCTTGCAGGCCCGCTGCGGGTCTGGCTGCCCAGGGAAGGGCTCGCAGGGACTCCCAAACGTCAGGGATCGGGACCATCTGGGCCAAAGTACTGATTGAGGAGACTGAAGTCCAGGGAAGGTCAGAGGCTTGGCCAAAGTCACACAGCATGCTGAGCCTGGAAGGAGGCCTGCAGCAGCTTCGACCTTCTAGGAGCTTTTTTTCTGCAGCCTCTACCCTGTAAGGCAGGGCCTGCGCTGAGGCGCCCTCCCTCATCAGGCCTTGGTGCCCATCTGCACGATGGGAGCTCAGACCGGATGCTTCCAGCTCTTTCTATCCTGTCTGCCATCGTGCAACCCAACATCTTAGGGAGGCTGCAGCAATCCCTGCCGTCGGTGCTTGTCAAGGTGTTGGGAACTTGGCAAAGGTACAAGATAGGCCGAGTCCTTGCTCCACTCTCAACAGAACACAGGACAATAAAACAAACGTGGAGAGAGGTAGGGACAAGCCCCACAAGGGTGGGATGGAGTGGGGATCCCTATCCCAGGCTGCTTTTCGTGATCCTGATGCCTGAGGCTCACCCAGACCAACAGTCTCTGGGCATTAGCAACTTCAAAGTGTCCCAGGTGACTGGGATGTGTGGCCCAGGTCAAGACTCTGTGGGTCAGAGAGTAGCAGGTTGGGGAGGAGGGTTTGGGGATGGCTAGGAAGGTCTCTGTGGGAAGGTGACATTCGAACAAGGGACTGAAGGAAGAGAGGGGCAGGAGCAGGCCCCAGGAAGAGCCGGCAGCAGAGTCTTCTGGAAGGGCAAGTGCAAAGGGCAAGGTGGGCACCCGCTGGGGCTTCCCTGAGAACAGTAAGGCTGTGTACCCAGAGCGGAGAGAGCCCAAGGGAGGAGGCAGGAGCAGGGGCGGAGGGGCAGGCTCAGGGTCTGGGTCCCCGGCTCCCTCCCACGTATGCAACTCCTCACATTGGCCCTGTGGAGGATCCAGGGGGTCTGATTCAGGAAACAAAAGGAAAAAGGAAAAACTCTGTCCTCTGTATTGTCCAAAAAGCCCTCCAGGCCATTCTGACGAGCAGCCAGGTTTGGGAACCAGCAGTGTAGGAGAGGAAAATGGATCCTCAGTCAGTGTAGACCCGGGTCCCAATCCCAGCCCCACCTCTTGCTAGCTCTGTGGCCTTGGAGGCTTCGTGGCTCTAAGGCTGTTTCTTCATCTGTAACACAGGGTAAGAAGGGTAGCCATCCCACAGGGCTGCTGCCTGATTCCATGAGGTCACGCCTGCAACGTGTAGAGCTGGGGGCCTGCAACACGCGTGAGCAAGTTAACAGTTTTTCTCAAGGTCAGCTTGTGAGTATCTGGCAAAGCCAGGGCTGGAACCAGGTGCCCTCATCACAACAGTCAACTCATCCCTCCCCCTACCCCCCGTCAACTTCCTGCCTTCTACCCACATCTGGGTGGCGAGGCTCTACCCCCAGCCCCCAGCCCAACGTGGAGCAGAGCCAAACCCTGAGGAGGCCCCTCCCTGCCAGCTCTGGTGACCATGTGGGCCATTGTGCAAGGGGCGGGCTCCCCTGACGGGCCTGTCACTCACTCACCCTCCCTCCCTGGTCATTAACCCAGGCAGCACCACCATCAGCCCATCAACGCCAGGTGGCTGCCACTGCCAGGCACGCCCCATGGCCCCTGGATCACCCCAAACCCATCTTAGGGGCAGCCGCCTAACACCAAGGAAGAGAGCCTCCCGAGCATCTCCTTGCCCCCTGCCCCCCAAGCCTTACCAACCCTCCTCCCTGCCTTCGCTTGTGCCCACCAACTCCACCCACAGGCCAAGCCCTGCCTAACCAAAGCAAGGCGTCCCAAAGTGACCTCAGGACATCGCCGCCCTCCAAACCCACCCCTCCCTAGTTTGGCCCATCTCTTGCCCAGGTGTGCAAGCCACAAGCGACCGTCATTCTGGACCTTTCCCTCTCCCTTACACCCCACAAACAACCCATCACGGACTCCTCAATCTCACCAGAACCTGCCCCACCTCTGCATCCACGCATGGTTCCTGCAACAGCCTGTGCTGGGAAGCTCTGGGGTCCCTCCAGTCCATTCCTCACACTGCCCCACAGGGATGGTTCCAAAACAGAAGGGTTTCGGTGGCCCACCTGGGCTTAACACCCTCCAATCCTGCCCACTGCTCTGAGAAAGACCATGAAGAAGGTGCTGCTCCAGCTTCTCCCCCACTCTCCACCCTCCTCAGGGTGCACCCTGCTGTTCCTACGCAAATGCACCGTGCTCCCCCTCATTACCCAACCCCACTTCTCCTTGGGAACTTCCAGGCGACCTGTAGATCTCAGCCCCAAGGGCCCTCCTCAGGGATCGATTGGGAATTAGACCTTGGGTCTTTCTGGCAACTGGGAGCTCTGAAGGGTTCACCATTATACTCCCAGTGCCCAGTAACAGCGCTTGCCACACCGTAGAAGCACAGTAAATACATGCTGGATCATCTACTGATGCTAGCCAGTCACCCAAGCCTGGCTGGGTGACAGGCAGGCTGGTGTGACGTCCCCATTTTACAGGTGGGTAAACAGAGGCCCTGAGAGCCTGAGAGACTTGCCTGCAGTCACAAAGCTGGGGAGTGCCAGTGGAGATTGAAGCATACAAAGATCCACCTCTTAACAACAATGCTCACACCATGGCAGCCTGCAGAGATAATTAATACTTGTGCATGATAAAATTGGGAGTGGAGCTGATTACCAACTAATTGCAAGTCACTAAGCCAATGTTCTACCTCCATAATGAAGCTCCGGTTCCACACAGAGCCTTTCAGGGGCTTTTCTAAACTGCTTGCTTGTCCTTGCACCAAATGCTTTAAGAATAGCCTTGGGAAGTGGGCAGGACAGGAGTGTGATCGCGTTTACAGGTAAGGAAACTGAGGCCCAGGGATGCAGAAGGGATAGGTTCCCGGTCACCCGACAAAATGAAAACAAACAACAACAAAACCCAGGTTTGAGTACTTTTACCAGAAGCACGCCCACATCCTGCTGCATCCGCACAACCCTGCCTTCCTGACCACAGGGACACCGTGAGCCTCCGGCTGCTCCTACTCATTCTCTCTAGCCCCTGGGTCCTGATGCTCCAGCATGGTGACAGCATCCTCACCCTCTCTCCCCCTGCCTGCCACTCAGCCATCCCCTCCGGCCTCCCTCCACATTCCCTCTTGAGCCCCACCTAAGTGCCTGGCCTGGTAACCAGAATGGAAGGTAGGTCTGCCTTTCTTCAAGCCTTCTGGTGCAGCCCAGCACATGGCCTGGAACCGAGGATGGGCACTGCTTTTTGGCATGATGTGCCCTGAACACAACGTCCTGGGGCCCAGGGGTCCAGGGGGGCCATGAGGCTACCCAGCCATCAGGGGAAAGCATAGCAGCTCCCTTCCTTGGGAAAAGAAATGAAAACCCTCCCTAAGGTCACCCACTCCTTCTGACCCATGTTGCTGATTTTACCCTGTAGTTAAAATCCACAGGGAATCTGGGGGCGGGGGGGGTGTGCAGATGAGGATTGCAGAGCCGGCTAAGAAGAACTGGGGAACTGGAGACCCAAGTTATAGCCTGAGTGATAATGAACATCTGCCTTCCCCACTCTTAGCTTGGGAACCTTGGGGCTTAATGAGATGATCTCTGAGGTTATCAGAAATGACCTTCTAGTGCTAAATCTCCTGGGTTCTTGGATTCCACTTGCCAACACAGGTAGAAATGCCAGGGTGATGGGAGGCTACAGGGTACAGGGGTTTATGGAACGTGTGCTTCATGGGCAGAGACCTCCAGGTTCTCTTTGAAAGCTGTGTGGCCTTGGGCAAGCAACTTAACCTCTCTGAACCCAGATTTTTTTTTTCCGTAAAATGAGGGGTAATACTGACTTCACAGAATCATTGGGATGATAAATAAGACTACGTACCTAAAGTCCTGGCCCACGGCCCAGCTGGCTCACAGCTCATGAATAAATGACTTTGGCCAGATCTCTGAAACACCCATATGGCCTGCTCCCTGCAGGACCGAGTTTAATTTTCCTGGCTCTGGAGCCTCCCTAATATCAGTCACAGCCCTCGCTCTGGGTCTTGCACAGAAAAAGGGATGGCTAGCTCTCCCAAGTGGAGAGAAATGCTGCCATTTCCCTGTGACCCTCTTTCCTGTGGCCCCCAAACGATTCCAGGGGTCACCAATCCAGATTGACCTCGTGTCTGCAGCCTGAATAGGGAAGGAGGGGAGGAGGCAGGCCTTCCTCAGACAACCAAAACATGGGTCACGAGGAGGATGTGGCCATATGGAGGAAAACACACACATGCACACACACTTGCACACACAGACACCCACACTCTTAAATTCATGCTCCATGAAAAGAGTCCAAAAAAAAAATGCGTATGTACCAGGAATGCATTGCTAACATTAAAGTAAATTTTATTGTGCACCTATTACATAAGGCCTTTCCATGGATTCGGATGTCATTGTTTAATCTCCATGCCAATCCAAGGAGGCAGGACTTAGTATCCCCATTTCACAGGAGAGGAAGCTGGCTTTGAACCAAGCTGTCTGAATCCAGACAGTACGGTCTTCATCATTTGCGACTGAACCTTGCAGTACGTGAAAAGATTGAAAGCAATCTCAGTGTCCAGTAACGGGATCATGGAAATAAATCATGATAGTTCCACTCAAAGGCATTTTATGCAGCTATTACTAGTCTTACTGTGGCAGAAGATGCCGTCACGTAAAAAAAGTGTGATATGCTGAGTGTATAAGCCAGTTATAAAATAATCTCTAGCCAGTTTGAATCCCTTCAAGGAAAAACGAAACAATAGAGAGGAAGAGAAGGAACTGAGGGAGGAAGGGAGAAGGGAGAGCGAGAGATGCTCCCAAATGTTTACAGTAATTAGTAGCAAGCAGTACAATTATAGGCGAGTTTACTTTTTTGTTATGGTGTATTTTCTAAAAATAACAGTTGCTCTACAAAAAAGAGTAAAATGAATATTTACTATTTTTTTTAAGATCCTGATTTTTTAAAAAGATTTTATTTATTTATTTATTTATTTGTTTATCAGAGGAGGGGGTAGAGCACGTGCACAGGGGGAAGGGCAGAGGGAATCTCAAGCAGAATCTCAAGCAGACTCCTAACTGAGCTCGGAGCCCTACGTGGGGCTCGATCTCACCACCCTGAGATCATGACCTGAGCTGAAATCATGAGTCAGCAGCTTAACTGAGTCACCCAGGAGCCCCAAGTATTTACTCTTCTTAAAAACACAACAACAAGCAAAATAAACAAAAGCCCCCACGGCACACCTGTGTAGTGTTTCGTTCTGACGAGACCTTGGGCATGCCCCGCCTCAGTTTCCCTGCCTGTGCAAGTCAGGAAGAGTGGTTAGGCCCTTTGAGGCCCTTTGGAGCGCTGACCCTCTGCGCCATTCTGTAATTCCCTACCCACACTTTCTCTCTTCCTCTTTCCAAACTCTGATACTATGTGCTCTTTATTTTTTCTTTAAAATTTTTTATTGTTATGTTAATCACCATACATTACATCATTAGTTTTTGATGTAGTGTTCCGTGATTCATTGTTTGCGTATAACACCCAGTGCTCCACGCGGAACGTGCCCTCTTTAATACCCATCACCAGGCTAACCCATCCCCCCACCCCCCTCCCCTCTAGAACCTTCAGTTTGTTTCTCAGAGTCCATCGTCTCTCGATACTATGTGCTCTTTTCTGCACATAGAGCCATTATGCAACATGTGGGAACGTAAGAAAAACCACAAAAGGGAAAGGAAGTGATCTTAGCCTTAGCCACCCTTCACATTTTGGGGTACGGCATGTGTTGTCTGCTTGGATCCTCATAATCAGACATTTAACAGATGAGGAAAGGCCCAGAGAGGTTATACAACTTGCCCAGAGTCACACAGCACATTACAGGCAGAGTTGGATCTGCACCCACAAGTAAAGCATTATCGTCCAAATGAATCCTTGACCTAGGGGGGCTGAGTGCAGCCTCCTGGCCCCTGAGGCCCTTCCTGGTCCTTGGTCCTTGGCTGTGGACTCAAGACTCTGAGAAGACTGCCTCTTCCCCAGAACAGGGAATGCTGGGAAGTGTCCAGGGGCTGGTGAGCCGACCAGGCCTGGGAGCCAGGGGTCGCTCTTAACAACCGAACTGGCATTTGGCTGGCACTTGGCCGGCACTTGGCCAGGAGTCGGGATTGGAATGAAGGAAGGACCCAGGAATTAAAAAAGTAAGGGGCTGAGGCAGAAAGGTCTGGGTCCCGATCTGGTAGCTCTTCTAAACCCCTCTGACAGCCTCATCTCCAGAGGGTAACACTTTCCTCAGGGGTGTGCCTGTAAATTAAGGGGACAATGTGCTCACACCGCGCACATGCACGCATGCGTGGCACACGGGAGGTACTCAGAAAACACAGGAGGGGCGCTGTTAGCCTCTTCCGGGCTCCCAGGTCAGCCTGTGCCTCTTCCCAGCCGCTCTGCCCCTGGCTCAGCCTCCCCTCCCTTGGGCACAGGTTGCTGGGTAAATCTTCCCAGAGCATCATTCTGGTCAAGCCTTTCCCTGCTTAAAGAACACTGATGGCTATTGTCACTTTCAGGTTCAAGGCCAGACACTGGCCCGGAATTCAGGCTCACACTGACCTGCTCCCAAGTCGGACAGCAGCTGCACTGCACGACTCACTCGATGGACTAGAAGCCTCCTCTCACAAAGGTTTCCTTCCCCAAATCCCACACTTCAGGGGAGCTGCCATGGGGTGTGGGCCTTCTGGCCTGGCAGCCCTGGGGCCCCCTGCACTGTCAGAAACCCTACACCTCCTGCTGCCATGCACAGCAATGCTGGCCTTCCAGCCCACAGCACCCTTCACATGCAGCTCTCTTAAAAAAAAAAAGAAAAAAGAAAAAGAAAATGCCCGACTTGTGGCCTGATCTGCTGATTTCCGTAGTGTAAATACCCGTCTGATGGCCAATTTCAAGCTACCAATGTGATACACTAGCACAGCCCTGGAAAGAGATGCACACAATCAGCTCCCACAAGATGACGCACCCCAAAGTAAGGACCAGCCAACCCCCATGAAAAGCTGTGTGGCTTCAGGTGAGTGACTTAAACTCTCTGAACCTCGGGTTTCTCCTCTGTAAAATGAGGACAATAACAGCACCCACTTCGTGGCAACAATGTGAACACTAAGTGCTAGGACCTAGGAGATCAAGGACAGTGCACTGAACACCTGCTATGTGCAGGGCTCCATACTGGGCACCCGGAAGATGACTGGTGACAAAAACTCCTGCGCTCCCAGACCTCAGTCACTGCAGTAGAAGCCTTGGCACCGTGGCTAGAATACAGCAAGCAATAACCAATAACTGGGGTCAATGTTATTGTAACCGCCTTTCTCTGGGCCTGAGATACCTCCTCTCCACACTTGGAATGTGGACTGAATGAAACTTTCTATGATTCCACCTCACTTCAGCCTTAAAACTGCACTGGAGTGGGTGTTACCACGCCCATTTTACAGAGGGGAAAACTGAGGAGTTCAGAACGCAAGCCGGGCTGGGGATTCAAACCAAGGTCTCCTAACTCCCGATCCCCAGATCTGTCCCACCTCCCAGGACTGAGGAAACATAAAAAGGACCCGGCATTTGCCTGGTGATTCAGCTGGATGCTTTAAAAAGACTTTCTTTCCCCCCTCCTGGGGGTAAATTGAAATGCCCTTGGCAGACACCAGTTTCCAAAATACGCTCTCAGCATGACAGCAGCAGTGCCCGGGAGCATCTCCAGCCTCCCTGCTAACCCCAACCCTGGTGCCTCTCTGGCAGGATGTGCGGGCTGGTGGGAGCTGATGAAATCCCCTCGCAAGAAGGGTTCACATCACATGTTTCAAGTGCAAACCACTGGACTTTGGGAGGCCCAAGGCCCCACGTGGGCACTTTCTCCCTCCTGCAGAACAACTGAGACCGCCTGGGAGAATAAACTCAAAAAGTACCCAAAACACCATGGGGTCCATCCCCCTAAGCCAGACTTAGGCCCCCTCAAACAGAGGGGCAGAGATTCTGTTTTCTTGACAAAACAAAACCACAGCCAAGAATTAAAACCCACCAACTCCAGAGGTGGCGCCTGGAAAATTCTCTTGGGAAGTCCCTGTAGGTGTCTAACCTCAGTCCTTCATGCTTCGGTTTCCACAATTTCTTCTCCTTCTGTTCTAGAGGACAGAAACAATGTCTCTTTTCTCTGCAACCTGTCTCAGCAACTCTTCTCCGCTCCAAAATAGCCCGGGTTTGTTATCAACAACCTTCCTTTCCAACTTTATCACTGAGAAGTAGAAGCTTTTGAAACGTAGGTAATGATCCTCTCCAACCTGTCATGGCTTTCAACAAAAGCCGGCGAAAGGAACAGGGAAGAGTCTCGTCCAAGATCGCCCACCGCCCGCGCCAGCCGCGTCACACTGGGGAGAGGCCCGCTCTGCGCCTGCCTTGCAGTGCGCTTCGGACAAGACGCGCCCCTTCTCTGGGCCTCGGATTCCCCATCTGTGTACCAGGAAAGGCTGGCCTGATTTCTCAGTCCATTCCAGTTCCTACCACTGTCGGAGCTGCCCACCCTCACTGCTGGCCCTTGCTCTACCTCCGTCCCCCTGCCAAAAAGAGGAAAAGAAACTTGCGGTAGGCGTCCGGGTAGGCTGTGCGGCTCCGAGTTGTCAGGCTACGCGGGTTGTTGCCGGGTGAACGAACCTCGCACAAATCCCAGGACAGAGAAGTCCCACCTCCCCGGTAACCACAGCTACCCCGGCCACACCTCCAACCCAAACACAGCCCGAGGCCCCGCCAAGGACCACCCCCGGATTCCCTCGGGACCCCTCCCCGCCCAGAGACCAGCCCCAGCTGGAGAGAGAGATAGGGGGACAGAAAAAGCCAACGCCCCCATTGTGCGGAGGTGGAGACTGAGGCCGAAGGTGGAGACTGCGGAAGCCCGCAGCCGGCGGGGTAAGGACTGGACACTGATCGCGGGTCCAGGACGCCCTCCCATTCCGGGAGTGGCGATCCGTCTCCTTCCCGTGTGCGTGGGGTTTCCACGTGGGAGAGGCCGAAAGCAGCGCAGTCCCTGTGGATCGGAGCCCGCCGGCGCTGTCCACTCTCCTCCCCATTCCCCAGACCGAGAAACTGAGACCCAGCGAGGGGCCGGCACCCGCCCGCGACCCACCGCGAGCCCCTCCCCGCGCCTCACCTGCTGGCTGTCGCCGCGCGCCGGTGGTTTCCTGGAGTTGAGCGGCAAACAAAGGCCTCCAATCCCGGCGCGGGGCGGGGCGGTGACTTTTTGCTTAATCCCCGAGGCGGGCCCGTGACGGGCGGGGAGGGCCCCGGGAGGCGGGGCCTCGGGAAGCTCCACCAATCACAGAGAGGCGGCCGCCGGCGGCCCGCCCCCAGGGACTCCGACTCGGCCCCAGCGCTGAAAAGCTCACATCTGGGAGGTTCGTGTCTCTCCTGGAACCCGCCCCGGTGCATAAAGGAGCCTGGGGCCCAGAGCTAGGACGTTTGTGCAAGGTCGCATGGAGCCACAGTGAGGAAGAAACCACAAACGTTCGTTGCTGAAACGGACTGCCCCGTAACAGTAGTAAGAATCTTAATAATAAACTTTTCTTGAGCTCCTATGGGTCAAGAACTGTTGTAAGCTCTACCTATGCTCTGTCCTCTCCTGTGAGGTACGTAGGTACTGGCGCTACCCTCCAAGTCTGTTCTAGTCCTAAGCACCATTAGCAAGCGGGCAAACCCAGGCCTCCAGAGGGACAAGAACTTGCCCGGAGTGCCGCGGGGAGTGCAGAACAGAAATGATCCGTTGTCCGCTGGCCGCTCACCCTGAAGGAAGGCGGTGTAAAGTGTCAACCTGACCTCGGCTCCCGCCCCAGTTCTGCCACTGAACTTCAGGTAAATGGGATTCCCTAAGGCCAGCCTCACAGAGCTGCTGAGGGGAGGGATATAATAAACACAGCGCCAAGCCCAAAAGAAAGTCATCAATGGCACTCACTTCAAGAGCTCCTCCACCAACCCTATTTCACAAGGGGGGTTGATAGGCCCCAAGACAGGAAGACTTTTCCCCCAGGGACCCGCGTCCCATTGTGTTGCAGCTAGTTCTCTATCCTCCTGGCAGAACGCTCTTCCCCTTCCCCAGGGGGCCCGAGGCTCCTACAGGCACCCAGTAATAATCACAGGGGCACTTCTGTGCCCTGGAAGTGTCATCTGTACCAGCAGCAAACATTTTAGCAAATCCTTATAATAACATCATGGTGTTTTGGGTACTTTTTGAGTTTATTCTCACCGGGCCAGAGGGCCCTTGGTTCACCATCACCATCCTCCCGACTGCCATGGTCTTCCTGGGCCTGACTCTGAGCCTGGTGTCGGGGGCCCATGCCCAGCATCCCAACCTCCATCAGAGGCAAGTAGCCGTGGCCCCACTCCATTTATTTCCTGGGGTGGTTGTTACAAATTATCACCAGTTCAGGGCTTCAAACAGCACTCATTTGTTCTCTTACAAAGAGAGGTCGAAGTCCAAAGTCAGTCTGTCCTCATGATGTCAGGAGGGCAGGTTCCTTCTGCAGGCTCTGAGGGGAGAATCTCTTTCCCTGACTTTTTCAGCATCTAGTAGCCGCCTGTATTCCCGGTCTGGTAGGTCCCTCCCTCCATCTTCAGAGCACATCCCAACCTCCACTTCCTTACCGGCAACACCAACACCGTTCCCTCCTCCCATCAAGTCTCCCTCTGTCTCCCTCTTATAAAGACCCTTGGGATTACAGGGGGCCCGCCCACAAAATCCAGCTCAACCTCCCCAACTAAATGCCTTAATCCCATAGGCCAAGTCCCTTCGCCACAAAAGGGAACATCCACACATTGAAGGAACCTGGATACCTTTGAGGTCATTATTCAGCTTACCATGCCCATTTTCCCCGATGGGGAATTTGGGCCTTGAAAAGTGAGATCACTGGCCCCCCGACCACGAAGGATTTGACATCTGATGCCAGGAGATCTGGGGCCTGACAGCCAGGTGGGAGTTATTCCCTGCAGGGGTGTTAGGACTGGGGAGGGGCATACAGAGTTCCTGCAGGAGAGACTGGGGTTTCAGAGATACTGGCCGCTTCAGAGGTCAAGTGGAATCCCAGGCCCTGGCCTCAGGTCGTCTCCTTGGGCTGGGGAGAGGGCAGGGGCAGCTAAAAGCAAGATCTGGTGCAGGTCTGTGGAATCAGCTGCCCTAACCCACCTCCGGCTGACCTCTGAACACAGGGCTGGACAAAGCAGGACTTCTGAGAGCCTTCTTGTCCCAGAGAAACCCTGGGGTTGAAGGAAATGGGCCCTGGGGCTGTGTAGAAGACCATTTTTTGCCCCCCTCCCTTCCCTGCACCCCCCCCCCATGTGTTTTTGCCTCTAACAGCCCCCGCCCTTGGCTCCTGGAAGAGCTTGGCCTGCACAGGCGAAGAATGGGAATGTGATTGGGCATTTACTGCCTCTCTCCCCCTTCCCCTTCCCGGGCCTTACCCAAAGACTGACAGCACAAAAGCCCTGTCCCCTTGCCCTGAGTGGGGACGGCTCTGGGCTCAGTTAGACTCCAGAGCCCCCTGGGGGATCAGGCTGCAGCCACCCTCCAGGGACTTTGCCTGAAAACCCCCCCCGCTTGGCTTCCTCCCTTTCCCCCTCCAGATTTCCCCACTCCCTCACTGGTCCACGGTGGGAGTGTTGCCTTCATGAATCACCTGCATACGGATCCTCATCACAGAGTCTGATTCTGGGATCCCCCCCGCGAAGGCAGGCCACCTCCCTCGGTCTGAAAACCTCCGTGCACATTGTGCATTTGGTCCCACAACACACCTGTGTGTTTTAATTTAAAAGTATTTTCTGTGAACAACCTTCAAGTAAGGTGCTCCAAGACGTGGGTGTGGCTCAGGGCCCCCCCCCACCGCATACCTGCTGTGTGTCCCACATGGAGCCGTGGGGGGCAGGGGGAGAGGCCGGTGGCTTGTGTTGCTCTGTTCTACCCCCCCTTCCTCAGGTGGAGCAGTCAAAACCCCAGCCACAAAGGCAGGCCACACAGCACGCTGGACCCTAACCCTGTTCAGGTTTCTTTATTGAAAAATTAAAGACATAGCTCTGTATATAAATACACTGACATCACTGGTCCCCTGCAAGGCCTCTGGGTTAGGCTAGGGGCGGGGTGGGAAGCTGGGGTCTTGGGGTCCCCAGGGGTGAGGAGAGGGAAATAAATAATAAATACTATGGGGGGATAAGGAGCCAGGAAGAATGGGGGTATGAATGGGGGGGGGGTGCTTGATGCTTATTTGTGGCACTATAGGTCCTTCGAGATGCCCCCTGGGCTGGGGGCCGTGTCCACGAATTCTCATGTGGCCTCACTCCACATAAAGGCTCAGACATCTGGAGGATGGGCCAGGTCCTAGCTGGCGGGGGAACGGGGACCAGTGTCCCTCCCCTACCCAGGGGAACAGGCCCTGGCAGGCCTCAGGTGGACTTTCTCTCCTTCCTGACACCCACTGCTTATACTGAGCGCCTACTGTGTACCCCAGGCATGGCACCGGATCCCAACCTGACCTTCTGTTTGCCTCCCCCGGCTTTCTTCTCCTGGTTCTGGGCCAGTGGGCCGGGAAAGAGTCGGGGGATGTCTTCTTGCTCCCTGGCTATGCAGCCCCGGCCCTCAAGGAGCTTAATAGTGCCAGGAGGGAGGAGGGACCGGGGCCGGGGACTGGGCAGCAGTGGGAGGCCTCCGGGCCTCAGCCTCTAGAGCATCACATTGAACTCGGTGACCAGAAAGTCGACGTAGTCTCGCTCCTTGGTCTTGAAGGCCTCTGCAATGATGCGCGCCGCCTCCCGATGCTCCTTGCCCCGAAGTGTCAGCCCGTTCACTTCCAGGATCACGTGGCCCACCTTGAGCTGCCCACAGTTGTGGGCTGAACCACCTCGCTGCGGGGGCGAGACACAGGGCAGGGGTACTCGAGGCAGCTGAGGGCGAGGCCGGCCTGCCTTAAACACCCACCGGGTCAGGCCCAACACCGCCAAGCAGGCTACAATCTGGGTGTCCACTGCCCTGATGAGGAAAACAGGCTCAGGGAGGGCAAAGGGCCTGGGTCTGCCTTTGGCGGCCGGGTCATCCCCGGGGAGTGGGGGGGGGGGGGGTCTGTGGCAGAACCCTGGGGATGCTGAGAGAGGGGCCCTCAGGGGGAGGGAGAGATGGTCGAGTGGAGCCCACGGAGGTACCTGAATCGTGACGATCCGAGGCAGGGGCTGACGGGTGTTGGCGCCACCCTCGATGGCAATGCCCAGGGTGGCCGCACTTTTCTTCACGCGGACCAGGGTGGACGTGGGCTCCAGGAGTCCAGGCTGCGGGTGTGAGCAAGGAGACCAGTGCCAGAGTCCTTCTCAGTGGGCAGGCCTGGCTGGGGGGGAGTGGGGGAGGGGGCTGGACTGGCCATGACATGCCACTGGGTCCAAAGGGCTCAGACTCCGACCCTGGGCTGGGAGCGCCAGTATGCGAGCACTAAGCTAAGAACTGGTGTTCCCAGCTCTCTAATTGCTACAAAAGCCCCCGAGGCTCCGGAGGTTAAGGGGAAGGCCGGAGGCTGCCTGGTGGTGGTACTGGGACTCGGACCCAGGCCTGACTGCCTTAGCCAGCATGCCAACTCAGACCTGAGCTGGAAGACTCCCAAGACCAACTTTTAGTGCTTGGCTTGTCAACGTCAGTGGCCAAAGTGGGACCTCAACTGGGCCTCCGGACTCCTGATCCAGTGTTCGCTCTGGGGACCCACATCCCTCCAGTGGATGGGCGCTCACTTCCCCCCCCCGTGGTGGTCACTTGTCAAGCTGAACCCTGCTCAGGGACCTCCCGTTCCCCACCCGGGGCTGCACTCCCGTCAGCCCTCTGCATCTCCTCCTGCCCCGCTCACCGGTTTGGCGGCCCCCTCTGTGGGCCTCTCGTCCTGAGGTGGCTCCTTGCTACTCCTACTCTTGGTGGGTGCCATCTGTCTGCCTCGGCCCGGGGCGCTGGCTTCTGCCTCACCGGCGTCCACACCGCTGTCCTCGCTCAGGGTCTGCCCGCTGTCCGAGAGCTGGGAGAGTGTGGAGCCTGCTGGTGGGGGGAACGGGAGGAGAGTGGGGCTTTATACTGCTGGGGGTCAGGGAGGGTTTCCTGGAGGAGGTGATGGAGCTGCAGGCTGGAAGGCTGTGGGGATTCCCCAGGCATGGACTAGGGAGATATGAAGGGATCACCGGGCTGGAGGGCGGCGAGACCCCCCACCACTGAGATCTGCCCTTCCACTCGGGGCTGGCCCCAAGGCTGCCAAGACTTCTGCTCCGACCACCCAGTGCTCGGCCCACGGCACAATGAGGAAAACAGAGGTCAGGAGGCAAACCCAGCCTGCAGATGTGGGTTATTTTTTTTTTTTCTTTAACTTGCACAATGCTGTCAAATTTTAATGATGAACCAACACATTCAAATTAGGGTATTTCACATAAAAAAAAATTTCTAGCTTCTCAATAAAACAAGGGAAGGTTTGTCATGCCTGGTCTGTACCCTCCACAACGCCACTGGCCTGAGCTGACTGGTGGGCACATACCCTCATTCACCAGTCAAACCCCAGCTGCATCGCTGTGTGTGTGATGGCTGGGGCCCTGAATCCGAGACAGTCTAGAGACTAGCAGGTCAGGTCTGAATCCTCTCTGCCCAGCTCGAGCAACCCCAGGTGAGTTACATAGCTTCTCCGAGCCTCCTTGGTTTTGTTCCAACATAGGAGCAATGATGCCCATCTAGTAGCATTATCATACGGACTTAATTAGATACGATGTATAGAGTGAAGCCTGCAAGAGAACAGACTTGCGCTAGACTGCTCCACAGTTAACTTTCTGTGACTCCGCTTTTTCATCTGTAAAATGGGGACAACAGCACCAGCCTCACAGGGCTGCTGAGAGGGTTAGGCGACTTGCTAATAGAGGCAGGGCCCCTAGAACAGTATCTGGTGCCCAGGAAACCCTGCACAACGGACAGCTTTTATTATCGTGTGTTGGGCTCAGGGCCAGGTGATACCTCCGGTTTGTCTCATCACATCCTGCCTGCTGTCCCCTTAGCTGCCTTCCCTCGCCGAGCTCCTGAGCCCAGGGACCCTGCGCTCTGCATCCTAGTCTACCCACCGTTTGGCATACAGCAGGCACTCAGTTCACAGCCCCTGGCCTGGCCTGCCACCTTCCCTGGCCATGGCCGAACCTATACATCACGTTAGCCACAAGATGGCAGCAGAATCCAGCAAAATGCATCCACCTTGCTAAGGGGAGGGAGGCAATCTAGAGCCAGATCTAGGGCCTGCCAAGGTTTCGAACTTTCTGCGAGGGAAACACCAGCCTTATACTGCTGTCCACCTCCTCAGCTGGACACCCTCTGGAAACTCTGGGGCCGCAGCCTCGTCCCAGGTGTCTGCAAGGCCAAGCCTGCACTCTGACCCTGAAGCCCCCCGGATCTGGAGACCTCTGGGGGTCCAGGGACAGTACTTTCCATACCCGCCTTTCCCCCAGCCCTCACCTTGTGCCATGTCCTGGGGACAGAGATCACAGAGGCCAACCCTGTCCTCAAGGAGCCCAGTGTCACTGGGGAGATGGAGACTGCGGGGTGGCCAGGACTGGGGGCGCTGGAGGAGGAGCCCAACCCTCCCAGAGACCCGGCGGGGCTGTCACCGAATCTCCGTCCCACGGCTTGTCCATGGCCACACAATTCTTAAGTGGCAGAGCTAGGGCTCACACCCGCGTCCACACGGGCTCAGGACCCTGTTTCCAGGGCACTCTGACCCTGCGCACCCTTCCACTCTAACTATGCGGATGGGCAGATCCGCCTGGAGCAGCCTGGATGGTCCCCAGGACCACTCAGGGGGCACCCCGAGCCCAGCCCCCGCGGGGGCGGCCAGTACTCACTGCGGGCCTGGGGCAGCGCCCTCACTTCGTTCACGTCCGGCTCGCTGTCGGGCCGGTGCACCTCCACCATGACGAAGTGCTGGTTTGTGCCCGTGTCTGGCCGGCAGGAGGGAGAGGGTGGCGGGAGGCAGCCCCCCGCCAGCATGGCCTCTGCAGGGGGGCTTTTCAGGTGCGGGGGCGACTGGACTCGCGGGAAGGGGCCGATGGGGTGCTGGCTGACCAGGGCCAGGTGGGCGTCCAGCGGCCTCTTGGAGCCGGGCTTGGCAGGGGGCACAGAGGCATGGATAGGGGAGGAGGGCGAGTCTTGTGCTGAGGCGGCCCCCGGGGCAGGCACGGTGCCCGCCGGTGGGCTGCGGTTCCTGGGGGCCAAGAAGACGATGCCCGAGTGGGAAGACGCGGAGGACGGTGGCTGGAGGTCCTCTTTCCCTGGCTTCCTTGGCTGCGAGGGCGGCCCGTTGTGGCCTTGGGCCAGAGGCGGTGCGGGGGGCGGCGGCTTGTAGCTCGGCAGCGCCTCAGAGGTGGCCTTGACCTCGTCCTGCCAAAAGACCCAACAGGAGTGGAAGGAGTCAGAGCCCATTGCGGCTGGTCGAGAGGAGTCCCGAGACGCGCAGGCCGCGGCTGGAATGCTGTCCTGCTCTCCCAGCTCTTGGCCACGCTGCTCTGAATAATGAAACACCCCAATGGAAAACTGCTCCCCCCATCTCGGCAGCTGATAAGCGTCGGCATCTTGGCGCACGTCTCCCGGGATGGCAACGTTACCTGTGGGAACTGAAGTTCTTGGCATCAGCCAGGCCTTGTCACAGGCAACAAGACTTAATTAGAGGTGGATGCAGAGAATGGGAAAAGGAAAAACAAAAACAAAACAGAAAAAGCATTTTTCTGGCTTTTCTTTCGGGAGGATTATCGTGGCTCCTAGACACAGGAGATGTGCGGGGCTGGAGGAGAGAGAACGGACGGAAGGGGACAGTCACATGGGCTCGGGGGCTGTGTGGCCCTGGGCAAGGCACAGAGCCTCTCGGAACGCCTCTCTGGGCAGTGGGGAACCCTGCCCCTGCACAGCGGGGGTGTGGGGGTGTGAGGAGCCCCGTGCGTCACGGGTCTGCAGGTGCCTGCCGCCCAGCAGGTGCACGGTGAGCAGCAGGTGCCTGCCGCCCAGCAGGTGCACGGTGAGCAGCAGGTGCCTGCCGCCCAGCAGGTGCACGGTGAGCAGCGGCGGCGGAGACGGCCATTGCCATTTCCCCACTGCCTAGGCCAACACCCAGCAATTGAAAGCTCTGACATCAGAGCAGGCACTGTCCCATATGCTTTACTTGAATGGACTTATTTACCCCTGGCCACAAACTGTGGGGCGGGTACGCTATTACTGTCCCCATGTTACAGAGGGGAAAACTGAGGCACCGGGAGGTTAAGAAACTTGCCCGAAGTCACACCGTCAGCGGCGGAGGTGGGGTATGAACCCAGGCAGCTGGCTCCAGAGTCCAGGTCATCCAGAAGTTATTTGGGTCAGAATCACAGTGATGCTGCCCAGGCCGTGGATGTGCACACGGGGGTCCAAGGTCACATTTAACTTCCATTTCCTTTGGGGTGTGGTCATATGGCCTCTCCCGAGGGTTCACACACTCCGTGTGTCAGTTATGATAACATTCAGATAACATACCAAAAGTAGCACCTACTCGGCAAACAAACAGCCTGGCTCCCTGCCTGAAATCCCCAGAAGGAGCTGAGAGTAGTCCTGGCTCCCGCCGCCGGAGAGGGCTGAGCAACGCCCTTGTGCACAGGCCTGGGGCCGGGTCTGATGGCCTCTGTCCCCTCCCCGTGGCTCTCACTGAGGAAGCAGCCCCCCAGGGCCTCAGGTAGACCAGGGAGGGCAAAACTCAGGGAAAGAGCCAGAGAGGGCCTTACCAGGGAAACATCTGGGAGGGCGTTCATATTGCCCTGGACAGCCTCACCAGTTTCCTCTAGGTCCAGAGTGTTCTAGAAACAAAGAAAGCAATCTGAGCAAATATAAACTGAGAGGGAGAAAAAGCAGTTTTGCCCTCTGAGGTACCACAATCCATGATGGGCCCCGTGACACCTTCTTGTGGTTTCTGCTTGTCCTGACATGCCCCGCTCTTGGGAAATTTACACATTAAAATTAATGTCAATTTTCCTGCCGGTCGTTTTGAAATCAAATTTTCTTTGAGGCTTTCCAGGCCTCCCCTGAACTATCTGTGGGGTGGCTCTGGCCTGGGCTGGGAACTCCCAAAGCTGGGCCCCAGGTGCCACGCTCCACACACTCAGAGCCTTCCAAAATCCAAAGGTGCTCGCAGACAGAAGCCCAGGAAGGTGTGACAATGGCAGGATGCCAGTGAGAGGTAGAGTCTCTCTCTTTTTTAATTTTAATGGTTTTAATTGTGAGGCAGGTGGTTAAGGTTTAACCACACCTTATTTTGCAAAAATGCCCATTTTTTGCTTCCTTCTCTAACTCACCGGAAGCCTCACGCTCCCTCAAGTGACACTGAGCTGCCGTTAGGTCATTTGCAGGCCATCCCTGGGAGGCTGAGCAGCACCCCTCTCTAAAGTAGCTCTCTTGAGGCCTCAGGGGAGCCATTTCTCCACCCCACAGAGCCCAGGATGGCAACGAGCCTCTGCCACCGACACCTGGCTCACGTCTCAAGTGCAGCCATCAATGCTGGACTGATGAGGGCCTGGGGCCGCAGAGGAGGTGAGGGGCCACCCCTGCCTTCAGGAGCCTAGAGGAAGTGGGTTCGACACAAGCAAGCAAGGAGGGGCCTGTGCACAGAGCAAGGAGTTACAGGCATATAAGCAGCTGGGGAGGGGGTATCAAGGAAGGCTTCCTGGAGTAGGGAGCATGGCTTAAAGTTGATTCTTGTGGGCGAGTTGGGCAAAGGAGGGAATGATGGTGTTTCAGAGGGTAGGGCATGCATAAAGCAGGAAGGAGGTATGAGAATCTTCGAGCTGTTTCACATGACTCAAGCATGGAGCTGCTGGGACTTGAGGCTGAGGGCAGTGGGTTGCCATGGCGACGTGGTCACTATGTCTTCTATGAAGATTCCCTTTACTCACTTCCTCTCCAGCCACACGGGAATAATGCAGGCACGTCAGGGCCTTCACACTGGCTGTCCCCTCTGCCTGGAACATGCTTCCACTCAGCTATCCACAAGGCACACTCCGTTGTTACCTCCTTCAAGACCTTCCCCAAATATCACCTCCTCCAAGAAGTCTACCCTGACGACCCCACCTAAAATCGCAACCCCTACCCCCCCGCCCTGCTTTATTTTTCTCCTTTACACTGATCACGTTCTTCACCCAACCGCGAGGATGTAATTCTTGAAACATGAGTCAGATAGTATCTCTCCCCAGCTCCTAACCCTCCAGGGTCTTTCCATTTTCCCTGGAGAAAATTCCAAAGTCTGCACTCATTGTGCCTCGTGATGGGGCCTTTTCTTGCTACTCCTCCAACAGCATGGGATGGTTCCTACCCCAGGGCCTTGGCGCTCACTGCTCTCCCTGCCCCCACAGACTCATTCCCTCACTTCATTTAGCTCTGACCTCAGTGAGGCCTTCCTGGACTAGCCCTGTCTAAAACAGCACCCCTCCACAGCCCCACACCCCGTCTAACCCCTGACCCTGCTCCACTTTTCTGTATAAGATTTACCACCACCTGAGGTTTTATTATTGATTTGCTTCTTGTTTGTCTCTCCTATTAGGATAAAAACTCCTCAAAGGCAGGACTTGTGACCACCTGGTCCCTACTCTATCCTCAGCGTTTAGGACTGTGGCTGCTTGATAAATATTTACTAAGTAAATGAATCTGTGAATGAATCGATGGGTGAATGAATCCATCAGTCACTCAGGCTGGCATGGAGGAAGCCCCAGCAGGCAGAGAATTAGGCAAGGCAGTTACTGCAGACCATCGTGGAGAGCAGTCATGGTGGCGTGGATTAGGGTGAAGGCAGTCAGTGGCGATGGAGGGGTCCCCTGATGCCACACTCCCTGGGACATAGGCTGCCAGGTCACTCCACACTGATCCCCATCGCGAATGATGTTCCTGGAGCCTTGAACATCCTGGGCAGGCAAAGGGCACGTAATCACAAAGACCAGTCATGGGAACCCTCCTACCCTCCTGGCTTAGAGCCTTTTGTACCCAGGCCTCTTCATCTGGTCCCGTGATGTCAGGCTGGGACACCTGCCTCATTTTACCAACAAAGCTGAGGCTTCCATGCAAACCTCAGCATCCCGACTGTCTCCAACACCATCCCCTGTACACCGGCTCACGGGAAGGTGCTGCTGGCAGCCTCAGGGATGCAAAGACAGGAGAGGATCCTCGGGAGGGGGAGTGATAGGGCTGCCCTCCCATGCACTGAGTAAGTGGCACCACTCCTGGCTTCTCTGAGATCACCCCCAGCTCCGCCACTCACAGCCAGGGGATGGAGGGCAAATCCCTGGTCCGCTCCATGCTGGTTTCCTCCTCTGCAGAATGGGCTCACGGCAGTCCCTCTCGCATGGGCCTGACGTATTAACACATAAGGAGCGCTCAGGCAGCAGGCGCCTCTGCCATACTCAGATGCAGCCACTGCCGCCTGTCCCTGGGTTCAACCTGCAGGCACCCAGGGGCCTCAGGTGACAGTCCACGGTGGGCCCAAAGACATGGCATTCTGTCCTGTTCTGGTAGATTCAGAGCTTTGGGCACTCGTTTAGTCAACAAGCATTTATCAGGCAGCCCTGGCTCACGGGGGTAAATGATGGGCAGGTCACTGTGTCCCCAACACCCTGCAGAGGGCCATGCACACAGCAGGTGCCCACACACTGTTGTTCAGGATCACTGATGTGGCCGACAGTGGCAACTGGGCCCCTGGAAGAGAGAGAGGAAGGATCCAGAGCCCTGATGACACAAGCATGTCTTTGCCACAGACCACAGAGCAGGTGTGACTTTCTCTTAGAGGTACAGCAGAGAACTAACCACCAACTGGGGAGCACCAGGTCCTTGGCCGGGCATTTTACTTACATGATCTCATTTGGTTCTCCATAGGAGGCAGGCCCTGGCATCCTCCCTGGTTCACAGCTTTTACATTTAAGCTCAGAGAGGGAAGTGACCTGTCCAAGACCACACAGACATTCTACAGTGGATCAGGTTTCTAACCCGGGTGGGGATGGCCCCAAAGCCTGTGCAGCACTACCCTGACCCCAGAATTAGATAGGGCCCCGATATCGTAGGAACCAGAAGGCCCTGGGAGTCAGCCCCTTGCTGACCCGAAACGATATAGCCATCACTGGCCCCTGGCCTCAGCCCGTCCTTGCTATTAATAGCATCCTGGAGCCAACTCAGAAGGCAGGGATGGAAAGTCTGGAGGGTGAGGAGGGAGGGGCGGGGATAAATATCCAGCCCTGGGAGGAAGGCCTGAAGTGGAGCAAACAGCAGACGGGTCAGAGCCCGGCCCTGCCAGACTCCATCTGCCAGATCCAGACGCTCAGGAGCCCCAAGTCCCCGAGCCATGTTCCTTGTGCATCTGAAATAGCTACAGACAGCAGGCTAAGAACCCTGGGGATGCGTCAGCAGAAACGCTCGAGGAACAGGCTTCGAGAGGAGGATCAAGGTCAGAGCTCATGCAGGAGCCAGCCTGTGCATCCTGGCCTCCTCATAGCGCACTCCCTCAACACACACACAAGCTGGCTGCTTGGGGCACCCCTCTTCCTTCACTCACTGAGGCCAGAGACTGGCTGAGGGTTTAGACTCAGTGGCTCAATTAGTCCTGCTAGAGGGGGCCCTTCATCCGTTCTACAGCTGAGGTCACTGAGGCTCAGAAAGGGAAGGCCACCTGCCCAAGGTCACACAGCAAGGATGAGGCGGGAAGCAGAGCCGTATTCAAGGTCTGACTCTGTTATTCAGACTGCTTGCCACAAGAGCCAGGACGCCCTCAGGACCAGCTGCTCCCTCCATCTCCTTCCTCCTCAAATCAGTGATGGTTCAGAAAATTCCCTTCCTCTCAGAGAAAAAAAACTTCTTTTTGTCTGAGCTGGCCCAGTCTGGGCCTGGATATCGCAGGAGTCTGGTCTGAGGGAACTATGGGGCCAAAATAAAATGAAATGATGGAGGGCAGCCACCCATGCTGACCTCTGCCAGGGGGACTCGTGATTCTGGAAGCGGTGATGCTTCCAGGTGATTGCTGGTCCAGATGTCACCTCAGCAAAACGAGGCCCTCCTCGTCCTTCCCCCCTGCTCCAGCCCAATTCCCTGGTATCTCCTCCTTCATCCCCTCATTACACAGGGAAGGCTCTTATATAAAGGTGCTATTTTCAGCTCTTTGTTCTTCTGGCTTCTTTACTCTGATGTCAGGACAACAGGCTCCCCTCCAACTCTGCCCCTAAATGCACCAGAGGCCTGACGCTAGGGGGCCTCCCCCCTCTGTAGATGGGAAATGGAGACCCTGAGTCACAGAAGTTCCTGGAAGGTCATTACGGGGCTGAGATCTCTGCCCGAGGCCAGGTGGAGGGACAGAGGAGGGGAAAGCAGAGAGGGGCGTGCGAGTGAGAGAAGGAAGACAGGAGGGGGAGATAGGGAGGAAAGAGGAAAGAGCTAGAGCTGGGGGACAGAACCATCACCCCAGGAAGGCCCAGGCAGGGGAGGGGAGCAGCTAGGCAGAGCCAGAGTCCTGGCATCCCTGGGGGGAGGGGGCAGTGGGGCTGCCTGGAGAGAAGGGGACAGGGCTGGGACCCAGAGGATCGTGGAGCCAGACCCTGGGCTGACGGCCACGCTAGTGGAGACAGGGGGGCCCCTGCTCCCGGGCTCCCCAAGCCCGGGGGCGGGGCCGGAAGTCTGGAAGCTCCCAGGGAAGGGCAGAGGGGTGGACCAGGAGAGAGAGGGTCCCCAAACAGAGGGCTGAACCCACACTCGCTGGCGTGGCCGAGACCATGGGAACTGCCCCGGCTCCTGGCTGGCTCTGGGCACTTCTACCCGCTGTCCGCTCCTGCCATCATATTTGCTCACCAAAGCACAGAAGTCCCTCGTAGGCCTGTGCGGCGCAGACAGACTGCGCTACCTTCTGCCCCCGTGCGCCTCCCTCCCAGTGGTCTCAGGAAAAGGACTTCCTTCAGTGGACGGAGCGCATGACCCAGAATCTCCAGGTCAGGGCTGGAAGGGCCGTCTCAGGACAGGCGCAGGAGAGCAGGGCTCCAGGGGGGACTGCCGTGACCCAAGAACCCAGCTGAGGGAAAACACTGCCCCCCTCTTTTCGTGAACCTCCAGCCCATACGTGACATTTCCTTCCTTATAAACGGAGGCGACACCGCCCGGCAGAATCGGCAGCGCTGGAAACACGGTCGCCGGCTGAAGTCCCAGGTCTTTCCCATCACATCCCGGCTGCGGCGGATGCCACCAAACCCCACTTGGGCTCAGCCCGGCTTCACAGGAACAGCCTCGCTGACCCAGCCAGACCTTGCCACCGTGCGGGCTCGTCAGGAAGCGCCCGGTTTCCAGTCGGCTTGGTATTCCGAAAACGGCGTTCTGTTATACGATTTGGGGTTTTTTTGGTAACCCTTATGTATTTTCTTTTAAACACTTAAGACTGTTCTTTTGAGAAGGGGTGCCAGGGCTTGCCAGCCTGCCAGAGGGGGTTCACGGCACAGGAAAGGTAAAGACCCCCATCTTAGGTCAATGCCTAGTCTGACCCCTGTTTTATTAACACGGAGAGTGCAGGCTCCGGAGGAGCAGGGCTGGCTGGCCTCCCGGGACTTGGTTCCCTTTGCCGGAAACAGCTTCCAGCACTCCCCCAAATCCCCACACGGGGAGGCAGATGCGCCGCAAAGGGCTGGCGGGGAGGACTGCTGCTTATTTCAGACACCCCGAGGCTCACCGAAGCCTCTGAGGAATTTATATGGTTCTGAGGATGTGGGGCGCTCGTGCCGAAGCCTCTTAGGGGGGAATGGGCTGTTCTACTCAAGCAGAAAAATGAACTCCAGCCGTGCTGTGCCCCAATCTGGGCACCAAGCAGCTTCCCGGGACAGGGGCTGCAGGGCCAGTCTGCCCGACGACAGACCTGCATGCCCGGACCGCGGCAGTGGCCCCGCCGAGTCACCCCATCCACCCGCGCCCCTGAGCTCTCTCCACACACAGGGGAAGCATCTTAAAAGATGCAGACAAGATCATGTCACTTCCTGCCTGAAGACCCTCAGTGGCATTCCACGGTTTCAGGATTAATGCCCGAGTCCCCGGTGCCTCCTGCTACTAAACCCGCACCCTCTCCCTTTCACCCCTGGCATTCTGGCCCTCCTGACCTCCCACAGTTCCTTCCAGGGTCCACAAACCTTGAGCTCAGGGCCTTTGCATATGCCGATCTGCCCCCCTCAGCTCCTTGCCTTGTGGATTGCCCGGTTGATGCCAATGACTTCAGATCTCAGCTCAAGCATCTCCTCCCTGACGGCCTGCGTTGGTCAGGGCCCGAGTCCTCGACCCACTTCTCAGGGCGTGAATTATGTAGGTGATTTGATCTGAGGCTGCCCCCCCGACAGGACTTGCTAAGCTTCCTGGCAGCAGGTGCAGTCATCTCAGAGCCCGGGATGAGGGGTGGGGGTGGTTGGGGTGCTCAGTGAGTGCTTGTCACAGGACTGGCTGATGAATGAGTCAACAGTTGGGCTCCTTCCTGCTCCCCCACTGCGGGAGGGCTCACCCAGCAAAGGACTCTCTAAACCCATCCAGTCACAGCACAGGAGGTGGGAAAAGGTCCTCTGATCGTCTGCTCCCTGTTTCTGGGAAGAGCTACCTTCACTAGGGGTCGCTGCAGCCGGAAGGGCCTGAGGCAGGCCTGAGTTTCTCCACCCTCCTTTCGCTGCAGATTTTTTCCTCCTCAGATGAGGAGGAAAGCGTAGAGGCCATAGGGGAGCAAAGCGCTGACAGCCATGCTGGGCCAGCACCCACTTCTCACCTTACAGCCTGGGGACAGGGACAGTAAGGCTTCTAGAGGCAGGGCCCGGGCCCAGCATCCTTTGGTGGGCCCAGGGAGCCCCTTTCCAGACACACGAGAGGCTTGGAGTGAAACCTCTCAATTCCAGGTGGAAAGGGGCTGAGGTGAAGGTGGGGCCGTCCCAGCTGCCACCCCTGACCTCAACGGCACCTGCTTCGTAGTTACAAGGCTGGCCTTGGCCTCTACAACCCCCTTTCCCCCACAATCCTCTGCAGCGCCCTATGCCAGCCTTTAGAGTATCAGAAGAATAGGCTCCCAAGTACTCCACGCCTGCAAGTCCACTCCCGAGCTCACTGAATTTTCACAACAATCCACAGATGACTGGTCTTATCGGCTAGTGTAAAGATGTGGAAACTGAGGCTCCAAAAGCTTCAGTCACCTGCCCAAGGTGACATGGCTAGCACCTGGGGAGAGCCAGCCCCGGTCTGCGGGACTCCCCAGCCTGTGCACTTAAGCCCCTCTGCCCCCGGCTGGCTTGTACCACATGAAGAACTCAAGAAATGGCAGGCAGACCTTGCTTCTGCTAAGCTCTCCCGGCTGACATCCAAATGGGAGGGGAATGACATTGTTTGGAGGCAGGAAAAATTCCCAGGGCTGGCTCTCTTTAGACAAATAGAAAAGAAACACAATTTGTCAATGGCAGAAGGCTGCATCTGATCTCCTCTGATCGATTTTGTCTGGTTTAAGGGAAAACGGCTGCAGAATGAGCGACGTTTAACAACTGCAATTTCTAACTGCACAGCGTGGCCCGCAGAATTTGGGCTAAATGGAAACTGGCTCCATTTGGGGCCACCGTCTGGGGCATCTGGATCACGTGAGCCAGCTGCCTGCCGCTCTGCCGGTCCGAACGCCAGAGCAAAGGACATTCTCCTACCATGTAGGAGGTAGACTGTTAGAAGGCTGGGATGTTAGAAGATAATCCTGAGTAGCCAGGGCGGGCGGATTCATTTCAGTTTCTGCTCCACACTTCCTGGGCCCCAACTCACTTCCGGAGCCTGGGCAGGCACTGGGCATACAGATGGGAGAAAGACGTGGTCCCTGCCTGGTCCCCGGTCCCTCCTGTTCACCAGGGAAAACAAACCCAAGAAGAGGTGAGAGCCAGGTGACAGGCGTTTGAACAGAGACAGGAAAGCAGGTGAGCTCCATGAGGGACAAGATTTGGGTCACAAGAAAGAAATGCTTTGGGTTATTGTCCATCCAGATTTGGGGGTCCAGCATCATTGCAGTGAAAGCTCACGGACACGTGCTGGGGTCGCAGACCAGTGCCTGGCACTTGGTGGTGAGCAGATAAACACCGAATCCTGACTCCACCACTCACTAGTTGAGTGACCTGGACCAAGTCGCTTCTCTCTCTGACTTTGGTTTTCTTCTCCGTGCAGTGGGGATAGTGGCGGTACCTGCCACTCCTAGCTACTGGGAAAGTCAAAGAAGATACAACTGGAAAGCATTATCAAAATGGCACGAAGAACTCTCGACAAACGCCGACAACGATGATTATTAAGAAAGGCCCCAGTTGTTCCTATGGGCCAGGCTCTGGGCCAGACACTAGGGACTGGAGGGTCATTGGTGCCTCTAGACACAATCGATGCTGTGGACAGGGGGAAGTAGCCAGCCAGGCTGGTACACATTATTAGAATATAATGAGACAAGAGTCAGGACAATGGGACACCCAGGGGGCTAGAGGAGCATAGGGAAGTCAGAGAATCAGGGAAGCCTTCTGGGAAGGGGTGGCATATGAGCGTAGGGTTGATGCACACGTAGGAGACAGCCAGGCCACGTGAAGTGGGAAAGAGAACACTCCAGACAGTGTTTATAGCTTATGAAAAGACAAGAGGTCTCTCAACAGCTTCATCTTACAGATCCTAAAACTGAGCTGAGAGAGGTAAAATCCCTTTCCGCGGTCACACAGCAAGGAAGTGGCAGGGCTGGGGGTTAAGCGCAGCTGAGGAAACCTGATGGACTGGCCAACAGGAGAGACAGTGAGCACCAAGAAGCATCCCAGTTCCCACCAGGGCTAGGCGCAGACATAAGTGGGTGGCAGGAAGGCCACGGCCCCCTACCGCCACCCCGGCCAACGGACTCCCACGGCCCTGCCCGGCAGGAAGGACGGTACCTCCATCAGGTCTATAAGCCACAGCAGCCGCTCCTGGGGAGGAAGGGCGGGCAAAAGGCAAAAAGAAAAATACATTGAATAAATATTAGGGATGGGGTGGGCGTAACAGCCACCCCCTCTGCCAAACATGCACGCATGCACACACACAGAGAAAGGCAAAATGAACACAATTCTCTAAGATCCCTTTTCTGTTTCCTCTAGACGCTTGGGGCGAGCATAAAGGAGGGATGAAGTAAAGGTCTTGTTGCCACAACTAGCCGTCCTTCATGATAACTGCCTCCTTGAAGGAAAGCCTGGGTCTTGCCAGCAGGCGCGGCTGGGATCGTCACTCCCATTTGGCAGATGGAAAAATGGAGGCCCGGGGAAGAGAAGTGACTTGTCCAAGGTCACACCTGCTAATGGAAGGCAGAGCCTGAAGGAGGACCTTGTTCAGAAGACTGGGTGAGAGAAAACCTGCATTACAGAGAGGCCCAAGCCTTATGCCGGCAGCGAAGCTCTGAGTCTGAGGGGTGGAGCCCCAGACTGTGCGTGTGAGGGTGCTAGAGGCAGGAAAAGAGTGAAGGAGGGTAGCAGAGCCTCAACCCAGTGCTTTCCAGAAGCCTCCGAGTGTCTGCAAGGCCCCGGCTGCAAATCCTCAAGGGCGTTTTCTCCAGCCAGGTTCGGGGAAGTCAGTGAGAGCAGAGGCTTCACCTGCCCTCAGGGTCTGGACGGTATTTCTGGAATGCTGGTGCCAATAGGCAGGTTACTCCTCATTTAATTCTCCCAACAAGCTGGGCATAGCAGCATCGCTGCCCAAGTGCAAGTGGGGAAACTGAGGCACTGACCAGTGAGGCATAGGGCCGAGACTGGTGGGGGCCAGCACTTCTCGGGTTTGGGGGAGACCCCTGGGCTGGGCAAGGTCACGGCAGACGGGCGCTGGTCTGGACATAATCATTACCCTGACTGCCATCAGAGCCTCAGGCAAAGACTGTGGGCCATTCTACTCATGGGGAAACTGAGGCCCAGAGAAGCCAGGGGTTAAACCTAAAGGTCCTGCCTCCCAGGCTAAAACACACCCCATCCCCCCAACTGGATCTCTCATCCCCGATTCTAAAGGGACCTGCAATCCCCCAGGTCTCAGAGTAGTGGCTCATGGCTCCTGAAGCCCCACATGGGCATTACCAAGGCCAATCTCAGTGGAGCCGGGCCCAGAGAGAACTGACCCCTTTGGGCCAGGTCCCTGCAACCCAAGTCAGCTCACCACCTGCGTGCCACATCAGAGCATGTGCACAGAGCCAAACACGCAGCCTCAGGTGGGGAACGCCCTCTTCCCTGCCCCAGAAGTGACCTGCTCGTCCCGAAGCATGACATTGCCTCTATTGCAGCCACAGCCAGAGCCCTAGAGGACTGCCTGGCAGCTGCCCGCCCCCCACACCCCAGGCGGTGACAAGGACTCCTGGGGAGGAAGGTGACTCAGAATGGTAGGGGTGGAAGGCAGAGGCATAGAAGTGCCCCAGAAACTCAGATCCCAGAGCTAAGAAGAAAGCAAAGCAGACGGCAAAGGAAAGGGCGCTGCCCCAAGGCTGTCTCCTGCTGGTCGCGACTCATCTGTGCCCACTAACCACCAGCCTACAACCGTGGACGTCACCACAGCCCCGGAGCTCTGCTCCTCCCGCAGGACGACTAACTGTATCTGTCCCAAGTCTACTGAGATTCCACCTGTAAGATCGCCCAATTCAGCATCTGGGAGCAGCAGGGCTTGAGAAATGCGGCTTTCCCCCGCCCTTTCCACAGGAGAGTGGTGATGAGTGATCTAAAGACAGGAAAGGAGAGCATGAGCCACGCCAGCTCTCCTGACCTCCAGCCCCGGCTCTTCCTGCCACACGGACGGGGATAACCGGTTCCCATACCAAGCAGCAAGGCATTTCCTTTGCTCCTTCCTTGCAAAGGTCTCCTGGGGTTAATGAGCCTCTGAGAATCCAGGGGGCAAAACAGGATGGACCGCGTGGGGAGGCTGGTGAGGTTGGGAGAAAGTCAGGGTGGGCTCCAAAGACAAGAGGGTGTGTCTCGGCTAAGAGCCCATCACAATGACCCCCATGAAGGCGCGGCCATGGTTTCTGGTGGGATCCTGCTACGGACTGTTAACTATGTTTTCTTTTGTCCTCATTACCTGTGTTTTCACCCTTCTCCCTGAGCCTGCCCCCCCCCCCCCACTCCCCCCTCCACCACCCCTCCCCGGCAGACTGCGAGCCCAAGAGGCAGGGCCACATCTGTCTTGGTCACTAGCTGTCTCCCAGTGCCTTGCTGGGCACACATCAGGCCTGCAAGGCTGATGGGGTTTTTCTAAGGGAAGAATCTGAAGCTCAGAAAGGCCAGGAACAGAGCTGGTAAGGGGTGGGGCTGAGAGTCACACCTAGATCCATCTCACTGCAAAGCCACGATCTGGACGCCCCACCCCCCTGGCCATCAAGCCAGGGATGAGGCAGGGGCAGCTCACCCTGGCCGAGCTCACGGTGGTGGAGGTGCCATGGCTGCCTGTGGATGAGCCCGTGTCGCTGTAGGAGACCATGGAGTACGTGTCCCCGGCCCTGGGGCCCAGGGGCTGCCGTGCCTTCATGGACTCTATCTCCCGTCTCAGCACCAGGTGGTCAAAGTGGTCCAGGTCTTGGGGGGAGATGGCGCCTCTCACCTCAGACAGGAGCGAGAACTGGGGATGGGGACAGACAGGACACTCAGGGGGACCCATCCCCCTGCTACTCCAAATGACCCGTGTGCAAATTTGAGCCCTGGCCTCTCCCTCCTTAACCCGCTGTGCCTCCCCACTGTCCTAGGAGAAGTCCAAGCACCACGGCCTGGACGCTGGGCCAGCCTCATCTGCCACCGGCTTCCCTCTCACCTCACTGGCATCTTAGCAAGCACGCACAACACGCCAGGAAGCCCGCGGCTGTCCCTCCCACCTGGAACGCCCTTCCCTACTTCTCTCCAAATCGCGTTTCGTCTGTTAAACCTCCCCACACGCAACCACTCCCCAGGGGGTTTAATCACGTCTTCCTTTATGCAGCTTCTGGACCCCAGACCTCCTCTAGAGCGGGGTTCTCAAAGCTGGCAGCACCTGGGGGCTTGGGGCAGGCTCCCATCCACAGATGTGTGTGGAGTTAACCAGCCGGGGGCAGGGCCCGGGCATTGCTTTTGAAGAGCAATCCAGATGATTCTAAATGTATGCTCAGCATCAACAGCTACTTCGTTGGGGCCTGCATCACAAAGGACTTTAACTGACTATTTCTCCAGGAGTCTGTGGGCTGCCTTCCCTGGGACAAGGGGCCACCTCGGTCACTAGTCTCTGCCCAGGGCCGTTTCCGCCTGATTTCTTTGCCGGTTCTCAGGAAAGGAGTGGGGGACAGAGGGAGGCAGGGAGGAGGCAGAGCCCTCGGGAGCCGCTGCCTTGCCGGAGGAGGGGCTCCGGTCACCTTGGCGTGGGTGTTGAGCAGCTCAAACAGGGCCATGACGAGGGCCGCCACAGAGATGCTGCCGCCGCGGTACTCCTCCAGGTAGTAGGCCATGGTGGCGCGCTCCTGTTCGGTCAGCAGGTGGCGCGCCTTCTCCTCCAGCAGCAGGCGTGTCTGGTTCCCCAGGCTGCTCAGGGTCACCTGGGAGCCCACTGGCCCCTTGTAGAATCCCAGCTGAAAGACAGGAAGACAGGGGGCTGGGAATTCTGGACAGCTCTGGGGCCACGTGGCCAGGCCACGCCAGTGACCACAGTGCGGGGGCGGGGGGGCGGTCCTCTGTGGCCTCGGCCTACACGGTGCACCCGCGGGAGACGTTACAGGTCCGTTCTCAAGACTGTGCAGCCTCGTGCGGTTGCAAAGGGCTTCATGCCCTACACAGCACTGGTCCATGTCATCTCATCAGATGCTGTAACTGTTCAGAGTTGAGCGGTTTTATTATGGTTTCCAATTTATTCTCCGGGTTTCAGGAGCTCCCTCGGTAAATCGGGGATGATGTCAACTTGACTTCCGAGATAGAGCGCAGATGTGCCTACAGCCCCTTCCCCTCCCCGCCACTGCCCCTGGCATCATCCAGAGCTGTGGCTAAGATGCCATCGGTGTCCCCTCTTATCTCCTCTGTCTCCCCCATCACCTACGCAGAGCTGGGGAGATGATCTTGTAAAAACAGACATCTCCTCGTCTTGCTCCCCTGCTTAAGCCCTTCCATGGTATCCCACTATTTTGAGTTAGAAGCCAAACCTCTTAGGCGGCCCACAGAGCCCCGTGTGATCCAGTGACCGGGCTTGGTGTCACTCTGTTCCCACCTCCTGCTCGCTCACTACACCCCCTTGTGCTCTCCTTGCCACCGCGGGGCTCTGGCACGGGCTGCGCCCTCCGACTAGACCATCTTGTTCTGCCCCTGCACCAGACTCCAATGTGGCTACTTCTATTTAACATTCAGTGCACAGCCCAAGCATTGTGTCACCAACTCAGAGAGCCTTCGCCCTCCCCTCTGCCTCTCACCCCGCCTAAATCAGATGTCCCATCTGTTCCTCTCTCTCATGGCCAGCCAGCACCTGGCCCGATGGCACCAAACATCTTCTGTGATCAGGTATATGGGCAGGTTTATTTTTCTGTGTGTCTCCTTCACTTGGTATAATCTCTGTGAGGGCAGGGATCTGATTGGTTCTGTTCAGCGCCATCCTCCCTGGGGCCTGGGGTGTCGCCCAGAACCTGGTGGCGCTCACAGACGTGTGCGGATTGGAGGATGGACGGACAGTCAGCGGACTGCCCAGATGAAATGAGAGCATGCATGTGGATGGCTGCACACCCTGCCAGGCCTGGAGCAACCCCTCCCCCACCAAGGGATGCACGAAGAAGCCAAAGATAGCCATGGATGGGGAGCACCCTACCTTGTTTGTCCCTTCTGTGGGAAGATCCCCAGGAAACCTATGGAGAAAGACAAAATGTGTTCAGCTGCCTGACTGAGCAGTTAGGACAGGCACAAGCAAGCGAGAGGCTGATTTGGAGCGGGAGGAGAGAGCCCTGGCCTCCACCTGCTGGGACTGCTCAAGGGGACGTGACCCCCTGGATAGCTGAGCAGCTCTGACCTCCCAATCGACCCTGTGGGCAGCGCTTCTCAACCGGTGCAAGGTGGACTCCTGACTCGTTTCCAACCCTACAGGACCAGGCAGGTAACACAAGGACGGGAGACAATAACCCATGGCCTCAGGGTCGGGCCAACCCTAGGGAGGGGGGGAAGACAGGGGCAAACTGGAGACCCAGAGAGGCAACTCGCAGGTGCAGCTCAGTTCCAGCCTAATCTCATGAAAAAACATGCGCTCAAGCCACCAGAACTCCTTATTTTAAAGAAGCAGCCAGAAATAGAGTTTTTTTTTTTTTTCATGGGAAACCTGATGCTTTTTAAAATGTTGGTAGCTAACTAATTTATGATACTGCGCTGGCGAAAAGGAAGGGAGGCAGGAGAGAAGGAGGAAAGGAAGGGAGAGAGATGCTGTGGGTGGATCTGGCCTGGGAGGCCACCAGCCAGGCTGAGACTCCTGTTGGAAATCCAAAGGCAACACGTGACACTATCAGCAACTATGTAGCCATCACCAACTATAGTCACTTTATGACTTCCAAGACCCTTTTCCTCAGGTAACTCACAGGGTCCTCATTCCCAGAGTTGGATGGGGGCATGGGTGATGACCCCCACTTTTCAGACAAAGCAACTAAGGGCCCGAGATTAAGTTGAGCGATTTGCCCGAGATAAATAAAGAACGAGAGAGTGCGATGATGCAGTTCGGCTTTCCACGGGAAACCGGCCAGGAGAGGAGACGGGATGTGCCCAAGGTCATGCCCACAACTGCAAAGGACCCTGGGATGGGGACCCCAGGCTCTCAGGATTGTTACAGATCAGAGTGAAGAGTGCAGTCAGACCCTGCCGAGTTCGTGCTGGTGTCCCCAATCCGGGAACTGGCAATCCACTTGGTCTCGTCCACAGTGGTGCGGGCGTGGGGCAGCCTCCCGACGTCCTTCACCGTCAGGATGAGGTGCCGAGAAGACTTGAGCAGCTTGACGGCCTCGTCGTGCAGGATGTTGAGAAAGCTCCGCCCGTTCACCTCCAGAATCTGGTCCCCAACCTGCCGACCACCAAACGACACAGTCACCTGGGCTGCTTGCAGGACACCGACTCAAGCCCGGGGCTTCAGAGCCCTGATCCCATCCTGCCCAGGAGGTCACTGAGGCTCAGAGAGCTTATGTGGATGCCTGAGGGTCACACAGCAAGTCAATGGTGGAGCCAGCCTTCCAATCCGGAACCTGAGCTCATGCTCCTGTTACTAAAAAGGGCCACCTCCCCTCAACCTAGCAGTGGTTTAGAGAGGTGTCTCCGACAAGATTCCCCAAGGGTCCCCTTATCTAGGCGACAACAGCGACCTCAGAGGCCTGCTTAAGGGTGGCAGAGGGCGGAGGGCGAGGTGAGAGATGTGAAGGCATGCTTCCATTATTTCCCTTTTACCCTTCTACAGGGTTGAAATTTTTATCTCAAGTATGCACATATTTCCTTAAAATACAAACAACATTTTAGTTCACTCAAGAAAGAAGCAATAAGTGAGAAAACTAGCCTCCCATTAAAGCAATAACATATCGCCTGGATTCTTGCAACAGGTAGGCAGTTTTATTTTGTTATGTAAAAACACTTTTTTTTTTTTTTAGGGAAAGGATTAAAAAATAAAAGGGAAAAAGTAGCCTTCCCATAAAAATAAACCGGTGACAGAATTCCAAGAGGCTGGAAGGACGATGCCTCAGAGTGAGATGGGGCCTCTGACAGACTCCCATCGCGGTTCCACTCCGAGGGTCCACTGCTTCTCTTCCTTGCTCTTCCTGGAGAGGGCGCTAAGCCCGCGGCCGGGAAGGGGCTGCCCAGGGCTGTTCCCCACCACGGCCCTGCCCTTGCAGGGCGGCCTCATAATGCCGATCGTCCCTGCCTGCTTTTCCTTCTCCCCAGCCTCCCAGCCTGCTGATGGCTCACGGTCAACCCCCAGGGGGTTTTCCCAGCATTTTTCAAAGCAGAACTTGGAAAAAGTGAGCCACGGAGGAATTTGGAAGAAAGAGAAGATAAAAGAAGATGTGTTGATGAGATGGAGAATCAGAACCCTGGTCCCCACTTTCCCGTCTTTCCTTTAAGGCCTCGCCTGCAGGTGGGGGAGTTTCCAGTACAGAAAGCAGATGCAAACTCAGACTTTGCGTCTCCCCTCTGCACCAGCGTGGATGTGCTCTGAGAAGTCCCGCTGCATCTTTGCCTCCATGAGCCTGTGCGACATTTACTGCACACCTAGCAGGTGCCTGGCTGTGTGCCAAGATGCCGTGCTGGGCAAGACAGCCCCGCTCCGCTCTCATGCCACCTGTACTCAAGAGTGGGCTCCAATTTGTGCTGTAATTGGGTTTTCCCACACTGCGTCTCCAGGGCCTGGCACACAGTGGGAATTCAACAAAAATCCCTCACATGAATGAAAAGTCAGACGCCTGTTCCTTGCACCAGGACCATCTCTGCTGCAGCCCAGTGGGGACCAGAACATGACACCAGCCTGGGGCCCCAAACTTCAAGCCACCTTTTACGTGACGCTGTGTGCCAAGTACCTTGTTCATCCCTTTACATATATTTTTTTCTTATTGGATATCCGCAACATCCTGCAAGGGAGGTATCCTTGCTCCCCACTCCACCAGAGAGAAAACGGAGGTTCAGAGAGGTTAAGTAAATAGTTCACGGTCACAGAGCCAGTGAAGAGGACAGCCAGGAGACAGACCCAGGTCAGCATGGCCCCAAGGCCCTCTTGCTTTCTCCTACTGAGCTGTCATCAGGAGCTCTGCCTGGGGAACACATGGCATCGCTTCAAACCCAGCATGTTCAAAGCCATTATCCTGCCATCGCTCCCTAGCCCTGCCCGCAGCACCCACATCTGAAAACTCGCCCCATCATCAACTCTGTCTTGATTCCCCCGGTAACCCTTCAACAGGTCTCACCCAATCTTCGCCTCCCTCCACCCCCAGTGACCCCCCCCAACCTGGGTCTCCTCCTCCTCACACGGAGGTTCCTGAGAGAGCATCTCCTCCTTGCATTAACTTCTAAACCGGCCTCAGACCTGGCACCTGATTAACTTTCCCTCAACTTTTTGTTTACATGACCTCCTTTCCTGCTTCAAAACCTCAGTGACACCCCCGCTCCCTGCAACAATTCAGGAGGGTAAGGGTTTCAAAGACATCAGACCTGCGTTCAAATCCTGACTCTGCTACTTCTGTGCCATGTGCGCTCAAGTGAACCCCCCAAAAGCTTTTGTGCCTCAGTTTCCTCAGGTGTAAAAATGGGGTGCTGGCCCAGGATTTTCCTCCTCCAAATGTCTCCAGTCATCGGCATCTGTTTCCCAGTGCTACCAGCAATACCCACAATTCTGTCTCCTTCTGCCTCTTTGAGCTCCCTTGTTGAGAACCCAGGCTCCTGGGAACTTCGGCGGCCCCAGCTGGTCTCCTTGGGAAGAGCCTGAGACGAGGCCCAACCCCCTGGTTCCGGGCCTGACACACAGCCAGGGCCCCATAAGCGCTTATGCATGGAGGTATGGACTTTGCCACTTCTCATCTTTGCCTCTGCAGCCCCTGTCCTGGCCTCTCTCCGGGTTGGCTTTCCCCGGTGTGGAGCAGCAGGGCGGGGACACGGGAGAACTTCCGTGGGCACGTGGGCCTCGCTGAGGGTGGAGGGTACCTCCTGCCGGGCCCCCTTGCACCACATCACAACACGGCCTCCACCCCTGCCCTCTGCCCGGCACGAGCCCGCTCCGCCACCCCCACCCTGCGGCCCCCACAGCTCCGGGTTGTAGCCCAGCCAGCACTCCCCGTCTGCTCAAGGGCTCCGCTTCCTTAAGTATCTCTCTCAAGAGCTTTGGCTTTTGTTAAGCTAAGGGAATCAATTTTAATCTTCTCCACACATTTTATTTCCATCCCCGCGGTTTAATTAAAGGAACTAGCATCTGAGAGACCCGATCTGCCAGGGCATCCTTTCGGGCGTGAGCCTCTCCTCCAGGTCCTAGGGGCTGGGGAGGCGGGGGAAAGCCAGGGGATGGACAACCCAATTCCACCAGCATCCACCTGGCCCTCTGGAGAGGCTTGGCGGGGAACATCTCAAATACCACACGGCACGTGGGTACACTAAAATAAGTATCCGTTGTTTATCTGGAACTTAAAAAGGACATCCTGTATTCTGATTGCCTAAATCTGACAACCCTGGGGTGCGGTGTCAGTAACCATGGGGGGCAATGGGTTTTTTGGAGGGGGGGCACTGATTTAGCACAGTGGTTTCCAAACTCCAGTTCTTCTCCCTGGCCCGGAGCCGGGCACCTGTCATTTACGCAATCGCGTGAATTTCCCACACGGCACTTACTCCAGCCCCGTGCTCAACATTAACGGCCCTGAAGTCCCAAGGCTGCTGTGCTCCTCATAGTTTCCCTTCACGCCTGCTGCATAAATACATCTCTACTGCATTTGTGGGGTTCGTGTGCAGCCCACCTGCGGAACAGGCGTGCAACGGGAGTCACGCTTGGGAACGCCCCCGAATTGGGGTACATGCGCCCGTCTTCTCAGTCTCCTTCCAGTCTTCTGTCTTTCTTCTTCTTCCAGCGTCTGTTTTAAAACGGTAACCCACAGGTTCCAGACAGGGCTGGCTTCAGGCCCCCACGCAGCTGCCCACAGCATCGGACTTGGTCTGAGATGTTCCCGCGTCTCCGAGTCCGGTCCTCTCCCCTGCTTGCTGGAACAGGGGTCTGCATGCTCACCGCCACTGAGAGTCCACAAGTCCCTTCAAACAAGCCCGGTGTCTCCCCGGCTGCTCAGAGCCCCGTGTGGCCCGCAGGGTTGTGGAGTCCTGTCCCTACGGTGCAGCAGAAAGAAGCCCCCCGGTTCCGAAGCCAGGCAACCATGAAATAGTAGTGGTGTGGCCCTGCACTGCTCTTGAGCACACTCTGAGTCTCAGTGTTCTCTCTGTAAAATGGGCTCGATGCTACCAGCAAAGCCCAGGAAGCCACGAGAATCCAATGGGACCACAGGCACATGAGAGGCTTCTGACAGCTTTTCATTTGCTTCCCTTCCAAATGGAGGGGACTGGTTGCGAGATGTCAAGCGACTTGCTCAAGGTCACACAGGATGGGAAAAACAGAGCCAGCATTTGAGCCCAGCTGTTTGCACAACCCTTTGTGCTGTTGCCACCTTTATCCCGGCATATGCTGGCTCACAGGAGACATTCAGTAAATGGTGAAGGCAAGGGAGATGCCCATCCTCCCCACCTCCCACCTGCCCCTTTCCCTGGGTCTGGGCAATGTGAAGCTGGAGATGGCAATGTTCACAGGCCTTGATTGGGCTCTTTCCCCCCAAGACGAAGAGTTCGATGTGTTTGTTCCTTTCTCTGAAGCTAGCCCTGAGTTAGACAATGTGCATAAACAAGGCAACAAGTAGGAAGGCAAAGAAGCTATGACCACCAGGGTCTTCCAAAGTCTCCTACAGATGGGGAGACTGAGGCCCAGACCGCACGGGGATGTGTCTAGGGCCACAGAGCAAGGCCACGGCAAAGCCCAGCCTCTGAGGCTAGCTGAGCAAGAAGACACCCACGCCACCCAGAGCTCAGCAGGACACGACCCCCCGCAGAAAGAAGAGACAGATGCGGTGTGATCGAGTGTCTAATATTGCTCAGCTTGCAAACAGGATGCCGATGGGGAGAACACAGAAGGATAAACGAATAAAGGTGGCTTTATTTTATTTGTCACCATGGGCATCCTATTTATCACCACTGATGGAGGAGCTGGGGGCGGACCACAGGAACGCCCTTTACTTTAAGGGAGAGGAAAGACTCCTCCATCATCCACAGCCCATCAAGTGACAGACTCAGATGTGGGACACTCTGAGGAGGGCACAAAGAGACCTCAACAAGGTCAGGACACTGGTTTCCCCTGAACTTGGCCAACCACCAGGAAGCAGGAGTTCACGCCCTCTGGGCCTGAGGCGGGTACAGGAGCCCCGAGGGGGAGGCCCCTTGGAGCAGCACAAAGTGCTTGGCAGGCTTGGGAGTGACCCACCTTGATGGGTGGTCCCCTCTTCCTCCCTGAAAGACCCAAGGAAAACAAGTTCACTGTTCTAAGTATTTCTTCCTTCAAAACAGGGATAAGGCCACCAAGTGCTATAGAATGACACAGGGCATGCTATAAGTGACAGGGCATGAGGTGTGTGGTCAGGAGAACAGACAGAGGAGTCGGCCCGCTGGGTCTAAGCCCAGCTGTGTGACCTTGGGTAAGTGCCCTACCCTCTCTCTGTGCTTCAGTTACCTTCCCTGGAAAATGCGGACAGCATCAGTGCCTACCCTCGTGGGTTTCAGGATTGAATGACTTAATAAACTCTCCATTGTAGCCCGAGCACCTAAAACAGCATCTGGCACACAGTAGGTGCTCAATGAACATTTACTGAATGGACACATATAAAGCAGGGAAAAGAGTATCTAGAGCATCCAGTAAGTGCTCAATAAATGTTAGCTGCATTTTTGAGAAACCATGCTTAACATGGCTGAAGTGACCCCCTCCTCTGAGACTCTCAAAACTATACCCTATCTTTTCACCTGCCTCCTCCCTGGGCCCTGCCTTCAGCTTCCACTGAGTCACATTTTGACCACATCTACGAGGTACATACTGTTACCCCATTTTACAGATGAGGAGACTGAGGCCAGGAAGTGAAGCGACCAGAGCTGGGATTTAGCCCTCGTTCTCTCAGCCTGCAAAGCCCCTGCTCGAGCCAGTCACAGCTCCTTTAAGAAAGACCAGCCTATCCTTCTGTCTTCCCTCTCTCAGCCCTGGGCTTCATGGCATGCACACAGTAGGTGCTCTGTTCCTGCTTGGGGAAGGGAACTGAAAACAAATAAGCCAAAAGAACCCATGGCAGGATGGCAGGAGCTCTGAGCTCCCTTCCCAGAGTCAGTCAGAAGAGAAACCTGCCAACAACTTGATCCGCGCACTGAGCTGGGAGACCATCCTCTCGGGACGCGCACCCCAATGCCAGCCACTGGGCAAGGACCTCCCCCCCCATGGAAGCACTTTCAGGGCCTTCTTCACCACCTTCCCCAGCCTTTACTGAAATGGCTTTTGTAGCTTCAAACGAGGAGCCCCCTGATTGTAGCATTACCACCATGAAAATTCAAATTCTACTAAAGGATTTTATTGCAATTATGAATCTTTAATAGTCTTCCATGTCAGGTATAAAACTTTAATAGGCTTTTGGGGGGTTTTTTGGGTACAAGTGAGCAATGCAGTTTTAATGAGACAACACTAGTTTTTCCCAACAGTTCAGAAGTCAGTAAACCTTGCCCATATTAAGAAAAAAAAGGACCGTGATAAATGGTAAGAAGGCTCCTGAAGCAAGCTGGGGGAACGGGCCGGGCCGGGCCAGGGGTGGGCTCTTCACACCAGCCTCTGGTTAGCGCTCTCCCAAGGCAGGACCCCACCAGAAATACCACGGATGGAACTGGCAAAGCCGATGTACGCTGACTTCCGGTAGGTCCCCCCCCCGCCCCCGCTTCTGGTGCTTCTTTGGACACTAGCTCAGCTGCTGTTGACAAGCACTTGCTTACTCTCTTCGGGACGTGGGCCAGCCCTCAGGGAGGGGCTGCTCTAACGGCCACATCACCAGTGGGAAAACTGAGGCCAGAAAGGAGAAAGGACCTGCACAAGGTCCTACTCTGCATCAAAGTCAGAGCTAGGGTGGAGAAGCCACTCCGGAGTTCTTTCGTCCAAGTAAACACATCAGAGCAACTACAAAGGTCAGACCCAGGGGGAGTACCAGGTATCCACCCCCACTGAGTGCCTCTCAGGGCCAGCTCCTCCCACAACTGAGCTCTAGGCTTACGCAGCACCACACAAGGCATGGAATGGAATATCCTATTTTCTAGATAAGGGCAGTGAGACTTGGGGAGGTGAGGTCACTTGTCCAAGGACACCCAGCAAGCAAGCTGCACAGTAGGATTTGAACCCAGCCCAGCTGCTATTCTGAGCCCTAGACTTTCATTTGTCCACCTAACATTTCCACTGAGATACTTAAAGGCATTTGAAACCAGCGCTGTCCAAAAGAACTTCCTGCAGTAATGCCAATATTCTCTATCTGTACTGTCTGATATAGTAACCACTGTCATTTAAATTTAAATTAATTGAATGTAGAATTTACATAAAATTAAAAAGGCATTTCTCTCCTCACACTAGCTTCATTTCCATAGGCACGTGAGCGTGGCGGCTGCCATATTGAACAGGACAGCTTTCCATGCTGGTGCTGACCTCCTCCAGGGCTCCCATCCCATTGCTCAATCCCCAAACCTCCAAACCTACTAGGCCCATCATCTTCCCCTTCCAAATATTCTCTAATCCATTCACTCCCCTCCATCTCCACTCCTGCGCCCAGATCCTGGCCACCAAAGACCCTGGCCTGGACCACTGTCATGGCTGCTAACCCGCCTCCCTGCTCCCACCCTCAGCATCCTCTCCAACACACTCCCCTCTGATGGGTAATTGGGTAATTTTATGTGTCAGCTTGACTGGGCTAACAGATGCCCACATAGCTGGGAAATCATTCTTTCTGGGTGTGTCTGGGAGGGTGTTCAGGAAAAGATTAGCATCTGAATTGGTCGGCTTTGTAATAATGAAGGTTGCCCTCAACAATGTGGGCAAGAGCCTCCAATCCACTGAGGGCCTGAGGAGAACAAGAAGGCATAGGAAGGCTGAATCCACTCTCTGCTGAAGTGGAGATAGCGAACTTCTCCTGCCCCTGGAAGGCGGAGCTGCTGGTTCTCAGGCCTTAGGACTCAGACCAAGATTTACATCACCAGCCTCTGATTTTTGAGCCTTCAGACTTGGACTTACATAATCGACTCCCCTGGTTCAGGCCTTTAGACTTGGACTGAATTACACCACCAGATTTCCTGGGTCTCCAGCTTGCAGATGGCAGATGGTAGGACTTCTCTGTCGCCAGAATCACATGGGTCAACTCCTATAATAAATTTCATCTCTATCTACCTACCTACCTACCTACCTCTCTCTCTTTCTCCTATTGGTTCTGTTTCTCTGGAGAACCCTAACTAATATACCTCCCTATGTAGCAAAGGGATCATTTAAATTATATTTTTTTTCAAGACTGTATTTATTTGAGAGAAAGTGAGATAGAGAGAGAACATGAGCCGAGGGGTGGGGGAGAGGGAGAAGCAGACTCCGCATGGAGCAGGGAGCTCAATGTGGGACTCGATCCCAGGACCCTGGGATCATGACCTGAGTGGAAGGCAGACGCTTAACCAACCGAGCCACCCAGGTGCCCACAAAGAGATCAATTTAAACTGCAAATCTAATCTTGTCATACCTTCCTTAAAACTCCTCACTGCCTTCCAAGATCCTTTACCTAGCCTGAGAGGGGTCTTACCTGGCTAATCCATCTCACACTTCTCTGCCCCAGCATTTTCTGATCCATCTGCACTTGTTATCTCTTAGTTCTATGAACAGAGAGAGCCTCTGGCCACCTCAGGGCCTTTGCATGTGCTGTTTCTCTGCCCAAAAGATTTTTCCCTCCATTCCCTACCTGGATAACTCCTATTCAACCTTCAGATCTCAGCTTAACTAACACTTCCCCCAGGAAGCCTTCTTTGACCACCCCCTCCCAAGGCAGGTATATCTGGTCCCCACCGAGAGAGCCAGGCGGCATGCCCCACAACTCTTACCCCATGGCTTGAGGTCATGCTGAGCTGTAAGCATTGAGTTCAGGGCCTGTGAGCTGCATCTGCCTTGCATGGCATGTGAGAGGCATCCAATAAATGCCTGACAGCCTCAGGGAACAAAGGAGTAAACAGTTCGGTGAACGATGAGCAACATACACACAAGCAGGCTTGTCCCCTTGCCCTTTCCGGTTTCTGCAGGCAGGCAGGAGACATTTCCCATTTCTGTACAGGTTGAGTTTGACAAGGCCAGGGCATGTAGGGAGCTGGGTGCTTGCAGCCGGCCCTGTACCCTGCAGCAGGGAAAGAACGTCCATTTTTTTTTTTCAATCAAATGGAAGGCAAAGAGGTAAAAACACCAATCACAACTTGGTTTCTGTTGGAATTACACTCCGGGAAATGGTGCACACTTATTCAGTCCCTCATTTTGGAAGAAAGAACACGGGGTGAGGACTTGAGATGTCACAGGCCCAAGGGCTCCCAGGACCCAGCCCCAACACCTGCTTCGGGCCGCTCTGCAGACCTGCAAGAATCAGAGTTATCCGGTTCAAGCCCACAGCCTTCGCACACATGGGCAGTGACCAGCCAGAGAGATGTGCCGGCAGGAGAAGCCCCGTTTATAGTATCAACAGAAGAGAGGAGATATTAAAAACGAACATAACAATAAGCTTGCAACACCTAGGTGATGAGAACTTGAAACACTCAAAATGAGCTTGACAGAGAGAAAAAAAATTCTCCTGTTCCTGGAAAGGATTCAGCATCCCTAGGATGTCAGTTCTCACTCAGCTGAAAGTTGAATATTATCCCAATGAAGACACCAACAAGCTTTTGTTGGGTAAGCTGATATAAAAGTCCATGTGAAAAAATAAGCCTGCAGGAATCTTCAGTGAGTATAACTACGTGTGAAAAGGCTACGCACTGTACATTCCAACTCTAGAACATTCCAGAAAAGGCAAACTATGGAGACAGAATAAAGATCAGAGTTGCCAGGGGTCGAGAGAAGGAGGGAGGAATGATAAGGGAAGCACGGGGGATTTTCCGGGCAGTGGAACTCTTCTGGTATGAGACTCTGATAGTGGATGCGTAACATCAGACCTTTGTTAAAACCCCCTAAAATGTGTACAACGCCAAGAGTGCACCCTAAAGCAAACTAGGAATTTAAATAGCAACGCATCAATACTGGCTCAGCATGGTAATAAGTGTGCCACACCTAAGATGTTAATATTAGGGGGACTGGTTGTGGGAAGGGCTGGGGGTGGGGGGGGGGAGACGCATACGGGAACTCCGTACTTTCTGCTCGGTCTTTCTGTTAATCTGAAATTGCTCTAAAGATGAGTCTATTCATTTTTACAGTAAAAAAAAAAAATCAAAATGCAAAAATGGCTATGAAAACCCTGATACAGAACAGCTACGAGAAGACGTGCCAGATACTAAAGTCTGCTCTAAGCCTCTATAATTCAGATGGTGGGGCACGGACTCATTAGTAGAGAAACAGACAGGAGAACAGACCAGAAATAGTCCCACGGACACATGGGATGGAGTATATGATAAAAGTGACATTGCAAATCTCCGTGGCAAAGCTGGGTCTTTTAATACGTAGTACAGGGATAACTATGTCGCCATTGAGAAAGAGATAAAACTGAATCTGTATCTCATACCCTACACAAGAATAAATGCCAAATAGATTAGAGCTCTAAAGGGAAAAATGTACTTAGGGGTATTAGAGGGGGAAAAAATGGGTACAATCCGCTCTATTTTGGGATTAAGGAGAAGTTTTCTAAAGAGAACTCAGATTTCACACAAAAAAGGATTGATAATTAAGCCAAATGATGATTAAAAAAAAACACTTTCACACTGAAAAAATGCTTCAAAAACAAAGTCAAAAGAAAATGACAACCAGGGAGAAAAAAACATTATGTAATATAGATCACAGATAAAGGGCTAATTAGCCCTAATATATAAAGAATTCTTAAATTTTAGGGGGAAAAATCCAAAACTCTGATCGCAAAAGGATAATGAAAGACATGAACAAGTTACAGATATTAAAAGTGGTCCTTAGTCCTATGTAAAAAAGATGTTTAACATCACTTATAAAGAAAACTGCAAGACAAAGCTACATCAAGATACCATCTCTTGCGGGCACCTGGGTGGCTCAGTCAGTTAAGCATCTGCCTTCGGCTCAGGCCATGGTCCCAGGGTCCTGGGATTGAGCCCCGCATCGGGCTCCCTGCTCCGTGGGGAGCTTGCTTTTCCTTCTCCCTCTGCCTGCCGCTCCCCCTGACCTCTCTCGCGGTCAAATAAATAAATAAAATAAAAATCTTAAAAAAAACCCCACAAAACACCATCTCTCCTTTATCGGACTGGAAAACAGTTAAAAACCTGACAGCACCTGTCTGGTGAGCTCTGGGGAAGCCTGTGGAGCAACACTCACGGAGTGCAACTGAGCACCAGTCAACAAACTAGCGATGTATTTACCATGTGACCCAGAAATCCCACTTCTAGAAATTTACCCTGAAGATACACTTCCAAAAGTAAGAAAATGCATCTGTGCGTAGTTATTCTTGCAGCGTTGTCATCGGAAAATACTGAGAACAGCCTAAGTGCGGGTACAGGGTGTGTCTGGATGAGGCACAGGTGCAGCCGCATGGGGTGGGGGCGGGGTGGGGAGGTTATGCACCACGGAAAAGAATGACAGAGATTTCTGGGCACTGACAGGCAGGGATTGCCAGGACAAGCAATTCCAGAAAAACTTAAGTGCAAAAGAAGCTCTGTAGCATCCTACCTTTCGGATAAGAAAGGGCGTATGTAGGTATCTGCCTATTCTTGCACAAAGACACAGGACAGAACACAGCCTGGTTGAGTTAGTGACCTCCCAGGAGCGGGTGGGAGCAGGTAGGAAGGAAGTGGGGGGGAGAAGCGGCACTCTGAGTATACCTCTTTGGGTATAGCTTTGATGTTTCAGTTACTCAAGAAGTAAAATTAAATCAGCAAAGATGGGGGAAACCCTACTGAATGCCAGCAGAAACAAATGAACCCATGTCGAACGGATAACAGAACCCAGCAGCAGAAGAAAAACAGGGGCGCCTGGGTGACTCAGGTGGTTAAGCGTCTGCCTTCAGCTCAGGTCATGATCCCCGGGGTCCTGGGATCAAGTCCCGAATCAGGCTCCCTGCTCAGTGGGGCGTCTGCTTCTCCCGCTCCCTCTGCCCTTCTCCCCTGCTCGTGCTCTCTCTCTCAAATAAATAAAATCTTAAAAAAAAAAAAAAGAAAAAGAAATCACCCAAGTAACACAGTCCTTTGCCTATAAGCCCTCAGTTTAGAGACAAAAGGAACTGCAAACATAGCAGAAACTCCACCTAGGAAGTTTGCTTTGCACAGGGGCACACATGGTGGGAAGGCTAAGACCACTTTTGTGTCTTGTAAGATTGGGCAAATGAGTAAACACTGAACCATCTGGACGGGAACCAAGCAACTCCTAAGGGCCAACACGATGCTGGCTGCCAGGGACACAGTATGCACCGTATTCGTTTCCTATACAAATTATAGGTGAAAAAAAAACCCATTCCTTGGCTGGTGGCCCCATTCCTCCATCTCCAGAGCCAGCCTCTTCCAGCCTAGTCCTCCTGCCACGGCCATCTCTCTGGTTCTCTCTTCTGATTTCCTCCCCAACTTTTAAGAACGCTTGTGACTCCATTGGGCCCATCTGGATAATCAGGATCCCTCCGGCTTCTATCTGGAGGTCAGCTGATGGACAGTCTTAATTCCCCTTTGTCATTAACCCAACAAAGTCACAGGCTCTGGGGATTAGGATGTAGACATCCCTGGGGCCCTTTATTCTGCCTACTACACGGATGGTGCTCGAAACACGGCAGGCCATCAGCCAAAGAAAACTGAACACTAAAGAGGTTCCTAGCATCCCAGTTGGGTGAGGAAGGGTTAACAGGGCTTCTGGCATTTTGCCAGCTGGAGGCACCTTGGGTTCAAACTCGCTAAGAAATATTTGACCAAATGGTGCGAAACTTTTGCAGCTTTACGTCTAGGAATTAACCCCAAGAAAGTCATCGTGGCCACGCAAAACAAAAAAATTACCAAAAATAATAACAGTAATTTCGACTCCCTCCTAAATGTCTAGGAATCCGTAAAATACCATATGGCATATCTATACAGTGAGAGCATAAAACCATAAAGAACAGTGTTGTAGAATATTTTCAATTTTTTCCAATGAAACTTTTTAAAAATTACAAAACCAATATAAAACACATAGTGGAAACAAACAGTAAAAAAAAAAAAAAAGGCGGGGGAGAGGTATATAAAAACTGTACAAATTATGCTCCCTAAAGCCCCCTACCCTTAAAACCCCATCTCAGGCCTTCAGACTGAGACTAAAAAGTAATCATCAATGACAGTGTCTTGTGCATTCTCCCAGGACTTCTCTCCATCTATGTAACTGGGGATCGATGAATATGTTTCCCTTCTCCTAAAAAAACCAAAAACGAGATCCTGTAAACATCACTCTGTGCCTACTGTTCTGCAAAGGTCTTCCTGACATGGAAGAATCTTTTTTTTATTGTTATGTTAATCACCATATATTACATCATTAGTTTTTGATGTAGTGTTCCATGATTCATTGTTTGTTCATAACACCCAGTGCTCCATGCAGAATGTGCCCTCTTTAATACCCATCACCAGGCTAACCCATCCCCCTACCCTCCTCCCCTCTAGAACCCTCAGTTTGTTTTTCAGAGTCCATCATCTCTCATGGTTCGTCTCCCCCTCTAACTTACTCCCCTTCATTCTTCCTCTCCTGTTATCTTCTTCTTTTTCTTTTTTCTTAAAATATGTTGCGTTATTTGTTTCAGAAGTACAGATCTGTGATTCAACAGTCTTGCACAATTCACAGCGCTCACCGTAGCACATACCCTCCCCAATGTCTATCACCCAGCCACCCCATCCCTCCCACCCCAACCACTCCAGTAACCCTCAGTTTGTTTCCTGAGATTAAGAATTCCTCATATCAGTGAGGTCATATGATACATGTCTTTCTCTGATTGACTTATTTCACTAAGCATAAGACCCTCCAGTTCCATCCACGTCGTTGCAAACGGCAAGATCTCATTCCTTTTGATGGCTGCATAATATTCTATTGTGTATATATACCACCTCTTCTTTATCCATTCATCTGTCGATGGACATCTTGGCTCTTTCCATAGTTTGGCTATTGTGGACATTGCTGCTATAAACATTGGGGTGCACGTACCCCTTCGGATCCCTACATTTATATCTTTGTGGTAAATACCCAGTACAATTGCTGGATCGAATGGTAGCTCTAATTTCAACTGTTTGAGGAACCTCCACACTGTTTTCCACAGTGGTTGCACCAGCTTGCATTCCCACCAACAGTGTAGGAGGGTTCCCCTTTCTCCACATCCCTGCCAACATCTGTCGTTCCCTGACTTGTTAATTTTAGCCATTCTGACTGGTGAGGTGGTATCTCATGGAGGTTTTGATTTGGATTTCCCTGATGCCGAGCGATGTTGAGCACTTTTTCATG
>NW_027397086.1:16009797-16012877 GCF_003265705.2 Callorhinus ursinus | reverse complement strand
TCTTCGATGTCCTGTTGAGTTTGTAGGTGTTCAGAATGGTTTGATCCCTATTCAGCTGAATTCCTGAGACCAGACGAAATCTAGGTCTCCTACTCCTCCACCATCTTGCTCCGCCTCCCTGACATGGAAGAATCTTAATGCTCCACTGTCATGGAGGGTGAGGAAAAGCAAATAATCTGATCCCGGTTTTGCGGAACTACTTTTATCTGTGTGAGCGGAACGCTCCGGAAGGGCATACACCAAAATTGTTGCAGTGGTTTTCTCCTTACGTGCAGGATTTTCTACATCTCCAGTGGACGTGCTTTACTTTTGAATCCAGGTGTTAAGCTATTATCTTAAATTGCCATGTCTTGGGGTCTTCAACTGTATTAAAGGGGCAGGGAAGGAATATGCCAAAATGTTCAAAGGAGCTGCCTCTGAGTCGTGAAGTCCAGGCGAGTTTATTATTTTTTTCCCTAAAACACTGTACACCTTAAACGTACGCAATGTTATATGTCAGTTACATCTCAATAAAAAAGTGTTTTCCCTTTTATTTGGGAGATGCTCAAAGAAAATGTGCTACGAAAGGCCAAACTCTAAGGTTTTCTGCTAATTTGAGAAATTAAGTTGCCAAAGGATAAAACCTGACTGCGTTAACTAGACCGTATTCAGAAATTAAAAAGAAGTCCTTGATATTCTGGAATCATTCTCAGGTTAGATAAGGCAGGCAATTGTCATTTTAAGCTCTTTATTCACTTTCTGTGCTTTCAAGGTTGTATGTGAAGACCATATTGTTGAGGATAGAAAGAAAAACAATCCTAAAAAGAGAAGTAAAAATTATGGGGCCGGGGGGGCACGACATAACATCTCCCTCAGCATCTGGGGGTCTGGGGAAGAATGCGCTGGGCCCTTGGCAAGCCTGCTCTACCACTCTGGAGAAGAATCTTCATTATACCACCCAGTCCAACCCATGTCTCTTAGTAATTCGGGATAAATCATTCCTGTTCCCCCACTGAGCTCAGCAGCCTGCTGGCACAGATAGGCTTGGAGGTGGTTTAAGCTCTTCTGGAAAAATCCTCTGAGGTTTCTCTCCTTTGTAGCTCCTTTAAAAACCTTATTTCAATTGGAAACAACTAAACAGCTGACTTCAAGGGAATGGTTAGGTAAATTATAATTCAGCCGCAGGAAGGAATATAATCGTGCAGCTATTACAAATTGTGCTTCTGGGAAGTTCCTAATTGCGTGGGGGAAATGCAAGTGAAAAATACGGGATGCACAATAGTACATGCCATGTAATATCGATCGTGTAGAAGCATACAGAGAAAGGGATGAGAGGATGCATCGAGGGGCGCCTGGGTGGCTCAGTTGTTAAGCATCTGCCTTCGGCTCAGGTCATGATCCCAGGGTCCTGGGATCGAGCCTCATGTCGGGCTCTCTGCTCAGCAGGAAGCCTGCTTCTTCCTCTCCCACTTCCCCTGCTTGTGTTCCTGCTGTCGCTATCTCTGTCTGTTAAATAAATAAGTAAAATCTTAAAAAAAAAAAAAAAAAGAGGCTGCATCGAGATGCAAACAGACGGAGACAACCCGAGTGTCCACCGACCAGTGCATGGACAGACAAATGTGCTTTAGCTGCACATCAGAATATTATTCAGCCATAAAAAGGCATTTACTGAGATGTGCTACAACATTATGCTAAGTGAGCCAGACACAAAGGCCACATCGTTATGATTCATTGATACAAAATGTCCCAAATAGGCAAATCTTACAGAGTCAGAAATGGGGAATGACTGCTTAATGGGTATAGGATTTTTTTAAAGATTTTATTTATTTACTTGAGAGAGAGAAGAGAGAGCGAGTGAGCACAGAGGGAGAGAGAGAAGCAGACTCCCCGTTGCGCAGAGAGCCTGATGTGGGGCTTGATCCCAGGACCCTGAGATCATCACCTGAGCTGAAGTCAGACACTTAATCAACTGAGCCGCCCAGGAGCCCCAGGATTTTTTTTTTTTTTTTTTTTTTTTTGGTGAGGGGGATGATGGAAACTTCTGGAATTGGACAGTGGTGATCGTTGTACAACCTCGTGAATATACTAAAACCCACAGCTTTGTACACTTTAAAAGGGTGGATTTTATGGTATGTGAATTATATTTAAAGAAATAAAAGGTGCTAGTAAAGGCTGTCTTTAGGAGGCAGGACATCTGGTCCTACTTTCCGTATCTGTTTGTGTGCGTGTTATGTATTAAATCTATTACTCCAGTAGCTGGGGGAAAAAAAAAAAGGAAAACTAAAAAAAAAAAAAACCAACAGAGTTCCCCAAAGGATTTGGGGTAATAGCTCCAGCACACAGCCCCACCCGGGTCTGGGGACACCCATCCCTCTGAAAGCTCGGGTCTTCCTCTGTCTCCTTTAGAGCAAAGAGCTCCTTGACTTTGGATTTAATACACTCAATCCAAGTGCTATGTGCACCTCTAGGTTTGTCTAGCCAACCGCTGAGGTCTGCAAAAAACTGTTGGAAACTTACCCTGTGGCCCCCCCGCCCCGCCTCTCCTTTCCGTCAGCTCCTCCTCCCCCCCAGCACACCAGCCCAGGTCTCTGTGCCTTGCTCTTTCTGATCCCTCCACGAAGATCCCTTCCTTCACTTGTCTGCCTGGCCTAATCTCCCGCAGTCAACACCCTGGCCAGACCGCACACTCAGCAAAGGCAGAAAGCCTGGGTCTTTGGGTTTCTGCTTGCGTGTCAGGTACACGCACACGCACTTAGCAAGTCAATGCTGACCTAGTGAATGCCCAGCAGGACCCAGCTAGAGTGGGACTGTTCTCTCTGCAGCCACGACTGGTGCTCCTGCCTGGACTGACGGTCCCCTCCCCGGCTCCCAGTGCAGGGAGGGTAGTGCGGTGTTAACTGCAAGGACTCTGAGTCATCGTGCCTGGGTTCAAGTCCTGGCTTCACCATTTCCTGGCGGTGTGACCTTGGGCAAGTCATTTAACCTCTCTGAGCCTCACATCTGTGAGCAAGGATAAGAATCCTTATCATAGGGCGCCTGGGTGGCTCAGATGGCTAAGCGTCTGCCTTCGGCTCAGGTCATGATCCCAGGGTCCTGGGATC
>NW_027397086.1:15939515-16009697 GCF_003265705.2 Callorhinus ursinus | reverse complement strand
ATCAGTCTTCATAGTATGGTAGCTAGTTTGCTATTTACTCTTCCTTCTTCCTCACTAGCCTGTCAGCAATTTGAGAGCAGCACTCTGCATCTCTGCACTCCGTGTGTTGGCCGTGGATCCATACATACAACCTAGGATAGGAGCTTGTGAGGAATGCAGCATCTCAGGCTCCCCCCACATCTGCTGGGGCAGACTGCAGTTCCCCCCGATGACCACAGTGATATCCACATCCCGTGTCCTCTCTCAGAACCTTGCCCCTCCCTATCAGGAGGTTGGCAAGAACGGTACCCCCAAAAGACATGCCCAGGCCTTAACCCCTAGTATCTGTGAACATGTCACCCTATCTGGAAAAAGGGTCTCTGCAGATGTGACTAAGTTAAGGATCTCAAGATGAGATCTTTTAGGATTTGGGGTGGGCCCCAAATCTGATAACTGGGACCCTTGAAAGGGGAAGCAGAGGGACAGCTTGGACACAGACGCAGGGACACCTGCAGGAAGACCATGTGAAGACGGAGGCAGACCCTGGAGGGGTGCAGCCACAAACCAAGGAGGCCAGGACACCCCGCCCCAGAAGCTGCAAAAGGCAAGGGACGGTTCTCCCCAGAGCCTCGGGAAGCAGCACGACTCTGCTGACACACCTCGATTTGCAACTTCTGGCCTCCAGAACTGCGAGAGAAAAAGTTTCTGTTGTTTTAAGGCACCAAGTTTGTGCTCATTTATTACAGCCGCCCTAGGAAACTAATCAGGAGGTGAGAGGGACTGCCCTCGCCTGTGAACTTGGACGGGCTTGTGCCCGCCCTGAACAACAGAGCCCAGCTGAGCGCTGCTTGCTGCCTTCTGAGGTTGGGGCATAAAAAGAATACAGCTCGACCTGCCTCTCTCCCAGGACCTGTGCCCCTAGACACCCCGTGTAAGCCACCATGCTCGGAGGAAGCCCGAATTAGCTCTGTGGGAAGATGGCATGGGGAGGCCCCCGCAGGGAAGAATGGGGACCCCGGCCAGAAGCCAACACCAACCTCCAGCCTCCTAATGGCTCCAGTGCCCAGACTTTGAGCGTTCTGGCTGTGGTCTGCAACATCTTGGGGCACAGGTGAGCCGCCCCACTGTGCCCTGTCCACCTCCTGGCCCTCAGTGGGGTGAGCAGCACTGTGGTTAGTGCACACACCTCCCGGTTCTGCGTGGTTCTGCAGCCATAATAACCGCAACCTTTGCTGAATCATATTCTGCACTTGACAAAGACCCTGATGATTCGTGTGCATGGTCAAGTGCCCAAAGCACCGCCCTGTATGGTTACTGACCTGTCTTCAAGCCTTTCCCCTGTGCCCTATTCCACAGCAGGGGCTGAGGAGGTGCCCACTGATAATGACTTCCTTAATGAAATGGGGGAGCATGCTGACCTCAGAGTCAGCAAACCATGCACATCCTCCAGGTGCAGGCATTGAACTTGGCACGGCATGTGGGAAGCCAGAAGGGCCACCAATGCCCCTCCCTTGCCGGTCAGCTGCCACTCAGCAACTCCAGGCCCTTCCCTCAGCCACCAGGAAATGAGGGATTGGGAGACCTGCAGCCAGCCCCTGCTGGCCATCTCCACCCGGTGGACAGGACAATTTGGGGTGGGGGGGCCTGGGCACTTGAATGAACGCTCTTGCCTTATCCTGTGACCAGGGCAAGCCGCAGCTGGGCTCCTGCCCTAACAGGCCTCCCTGAAGAAACTTAAGTGTTTCTCTTTTTGACAGTAGCCTGCCTGGGAGCAATCATTGCCCTAGCAGGGGCCCCTTTAAAGGCCAGGCAACTTCAACGTTTGCAATTTATTAACCACCCCTTCGGAGGCCAGGTCGCAAACCCTGCTAAGAGAGCATCCTAAGGGAAGGTGGAGAATGTGGCACTGGCGGGGGAGGCTAAAACAGCCACCTGGTATGTGCTGGGTTTCCTGGGAAAGTAATCACCTTCTGGCTCCTTGGGAAAGATGTGCATCAGCCCAAGTTCATCAAGCTGCTGGAGTTTCAGAGGCCACTACAGCCTAGTCTCACCCATCAGCAACCACACTTGGGGCGAGTGAAAATCACCCACACAATTAGAGCTACCATTTTTGGGGTGCTTATCATGTGCCAGGCACTGGGTTTTACACACATTAGCTCATTGCATCCTGACAATACAGTACTAAGGGTACAGGTGCTGGTGGTATTATTATATATATATATATATATATATATTTATTTATTGGGAGAAGGTGTGCACTTGCCAGGCCTGCGTGCCAGAGGAACCAGAAGGAACACCTTTGGGGTTATTCTATCGCGGAGAGGCCACACAAGATCTGTCCTTCGCCTGGGAGGCAGCCCATGGTGGACATCGCGTCACTGACGCGGCGGTCAGAGGAGAGGGCCGGGCCCATGACCTTGGCCAGCCCCTTCCTGGCAAATCACTCCCACTTTCTGAGCCTCATTTTTCTCATCCACAAACAGAACTAATGCAGGGTTAGACTGAAAACCAGAAATAATTTTTAAAGCCAGTGTTTATTGAATACTTTTATTCGTGTTAAGTGCTTTATAAAGATTCTCTGGCTTATGTCCTCGCAATGGTCCAAGAGGTATTATTATCCCAGCTTTACAGACAAGGGAGCAGAGCCCAGGGAGAGAGTGACACAGCCAGTGTCACATGGTGGCTCGACGCAGCCACACGGGCTCCCTCGAGCCACCATGTGACACGGTTTGGTAATGATGTCACAGAGCCTGGCTCACAGTGGGCCTAAGAGTGTTTGCTATTGCTATGATTAATTTCCCCTCAAATCACACCTTCGTGCTGAGGTATGGCTGTAGCCACAAGTTCTTATTTAAATAATTTTAAAAGTTGAGCTTGGCCCATGCCCTCACATGGGGACAGCATGCATCCAACCAGCTGGGCCACGGGTCCCCCTTCCTGACCCACAGCAGACACTGCTCAGCAATCCTCAGCTCAGCTGAGTATTCTTTCTTGCAGAGCCGGGTTACAACCACACGAATACAAACACAGCGCAGCCATGCTCATGAAACGGCACTAGGATGCAAGATACCGATCATGTGCTGTCCTTGGGAGCAGAAAGAGCCGTCCATCACATCAGTGACAGAGAATCTGGAGGCAGGGAAACGTGACAAAGCCCTTCCCAACATCAAATCAAACCTGCATTGCTGATCCCAGACCTTCGGGCTTCTATGCTTGGCCAGGCTGTTGGAGGACAGTGTGCAGAGGGGAGCACGCGGCCTCCGCGGCCCCGCGTCTGGAATCGCCCATCCTCTGCCAATTGAGAGCATACTATGGGGCGGGCCGCTTAATCTCACCGAGCCTCAGGTTCCTTTGTGCATAAAACGGGGATGGTGACTATCAGTGCCCCCTCGTGGGGCGGTGATGAGGACAGAACAGCAGGATTCAGAAAGCACCTAGGTGGGACTGTGAGTGGTCAATAGGCAGCTTCTCTCGCGCCATGGTTATTGTGCAGACCGCAGAAATATTCCTCTGTCTGTGCTCCTCCCCCAGTTTGCCCGAGAACCACTCCACAAGGGGACAGTCTCTGGAAGTTCTGTAAGAGCCCCCGGGGTTGGCCGGAGGGGAGGGGAGGGTGGGAATGGGACTTCTGTGACTAAGCCCCAGTCCTGCCTGAGTTCCAACACCAGCTCCTCCACCTCCTAGCTGTGTGACCTTGGGCATGTCACGTAACCTCGGAATGCCCGGCTCTAAAATGGGGGTGCTACTAGTGCCTCCTACAGGGTCGCTGGGAGGACTAAGTGACTCAGCGCGGGCACAGCGCTCACTGTGCACCCTGGCTGGCACAGAGAGGGCACTCCCCAAATGCTGGGGATCACTATTATTATTACTGTCAAGTAGAAAGAGCTAGAAGACTGCTCTACCCTAACTTCCTTTCTTCTATTATTTTGTCTCCTGTTATGATTTTTACTAACCTCACGCTGCCGTCCCTCCTGCCATTTTCACCACGCTTTTACTTAAACATATTCTGAACGGCCAGAAGACTCCCCCAGGTTCCGAGTCCAAAAGCACAGCGTGTGGAAACCCTGGGCAGGTGTCGCTAATGTGCTGATGGCGGAGAACCCGGGCAGGAGCAGGGAGGGCTGAGTGCCTGGCCCCCATCACACAGATTCAGGGTTGAAGGGTGGAGTAGCTAACAGGGGAGTCCTGGAGCCAATCCCCAGTCCAGTTCTACCACTTCCTTGCTGCGTGACCTTGAGCAAGTGACAACCGCTCTGAGCCTCAGTTTGCTCATCTTTCTGTGAAGGATGATACAGCGTGGACTTACTGCAGGGACCGTCTCGGGATTCATTAAGGTGGAGCGTGAAAGTCACTTTGTGGGGTGCCGGGCCTAGAATAATCACTCAGTGGGTGCTGGCTGTCACCATTTCTCGCCCCAGCACCCATTTCTCTCCCATGGGCACCGGGAGTCTCCGCTGTCAGCTCTCATGCCTCTTCTGCCCGTTCAACACAGTTTCCACGCAGAGCACGCAGGGGCCCCAAATCCAGGTGCTGTGTCACACGCACCTCACTGTGTTCCCCAGACCGCCAGCACCTGGCGCCCACTCTATTGCCAGCAGTGCTCCAACAACAGGAGAGACCCACGGGGCCCTGGGGTGCTGGGGAGGTGGGGGAGGGGGGCAGGACCTAGCCAACAGGGCTCTCTCCAGACCCCACTGAAGGAAGACGAGAAAACAGGCGCACTCGGGAGACATTCTGCCCTTTCTCCCTGGTATGTTTTCCCTCTCTCTGACTGACAGAAGAAGAGAGAGCACTGGAGGTATTCAATCACAGTACTGAAAAGTGATCCTAACGAGAGTGCTAAAATACACCTTTGCTACCTACATGTCTGGGCTTTGATTTTGGGGGAGGCCCATCTCAATGCTCAGAAGCGGCGATAATTGACCCAAAATCTGATAAATCAGAGATGTCAGGTTTTGAACTAAAAAGGGAAGCAATTTTCTAAGAAGCTGATGGTTGGGTCATAAAAGGAGCAGAAGGAAAAGAAGAGTCACTCGCTGAGACACTGGGTGCAACAGGCCAGACAGAGAAAGGTCTGGAAAGACAAGCCAGTGGCTGACAGTCGTCACGTTCCGGGGCTGGACGAAGGGAGGGTGGGCTGTCACCACCACCCGAGTTGGGGTATGACTTGACTTTCTACAACTACCTTTACAAGTAGAAAAAGTGAAGATTTTTTAAAAATACGTATTACACACGTAGCCGAGTTGCTATCTGCCAGGATTCTCCACGGTAGACGTGTTATTTTTCCTTTTACAATTAGGAAATATACCGGTAGAGGTATTTTCACACTATGCAAGAAAAAGAATCCTGGGCGCCTGGGTGGCTCAGTTGGTTAAGCGACTGCCTTCAGCTCAGGTCATGATCCTGGAGTCCCGGGATCGAGTTCCGCATCAGGCTCCCTGCTCAGCGGGGAGTCTGCTTCTCCCTCTGACCCTCTTCCCTCTCATGCTATCTCTCATTCTCTCTCTCTCAAATAAATAAATAAAATCTTAAAAAAAAAAAAAAGAAAAAGAATCCTGTCTCTGCCTAAACCTCTGCCCACCGTTTAACACCCACTGGCGCATCTCGCCTGTGGCAACTGTTACTATAATGTAATGTTTTAATGGCGATTTCCTCCTCCCTTATTCCTTCTGTGTTTATTAATGGAATTTTTCCTTAGGGAAGAGTTGTTGTTTCTCCCTCATCTATTTATTCGTTCTTTATGTAATTACATTAGTACGGACTCATGGCTATTTCCTGCATTTTCCGGCCACCGGGAGCTCTTCTGATACACTGGTGGGTTCAGCGACCAAACTTGAAGCACATCCTTACTTTGTGGGACCTACCAGAGGATGCCCCGGGCTCCTCCTGTACCTTCCCTGTCCAAGACCTGGAATCATCATTTCTACAGAGACCCCTGGCTCCTTTTTTTTTTTTTTAAGATTTTATTTATTTATTTGACAGAGAGAGACACAGCGAGAGAAGGAACACAAGCAGGGAGAGTGGGCGAGGGAGGAGCAGGCTTCCCGCGGAGCAGGGAGCCTGATGCAGGGCTCGATCCCAGGACCCTGGGATCATGACTTGAGCCGAAGGCAGATGCGTAACCGACTGAGCCACCCAGGCGCCACCCCCAGCCCCCAGCTCCTTTTATTTAGAAAATAGTATTTGGAAACTAAGATCTGGGCACTAGGTGTACCTATTTTTATTGGGGTTTCCCTGCTTCCAGCCCTTCTCCGTGAATAGAGCAAAGAACTATACATAGGTGTTCGAAATCACCCATACACACACACAGCTATATTTTCGTATCTGCACGTGTCCACATTTACATTTTGTCTCTTTTTTGATAAATGTGTCCATACTGATAGCTTTGATTCAGTCCCACAAAGTTTATTTCCTACTTTCCTTACTTGTAATGTTTTCTGAAAGTGAGAACTTGGCTTTCATTATCTAAAACATAGTTACTTAGTTTTTCAACCCTAGAGTACAAATGAAGTAGTTTCAGAATTCCTAATCTATGTGCTTTTTTTTTCTTTTTTGGCGGGAAGGGGCAGAAGGAGAGGGAGAGAGAGAGAGACAGAGAGAGAGAGAAACTCAAGGAGGCTCCACACTCAGTGCTGAGCCTGACTCGGGGCTCAATCTCATGACACTGAGATCACAACCTGAGCCAAAATCAAGAGTCAGACGCTTAACCAACTGAGCCATCCAGGCACCCCCATACGCTTTTGAGGAAAAAAAAAAAAACAAAAACAAAACAAACCAAAACTGCCAACTGGAATACAGTGTTTGTGTGTAGTTCTCGTCTTTTGCTTTACAACATCAGTCAAAACAATGTTTCCAAAATTACTTAGATGAATGCCTTTCTTCTCCATTCTCTCAGTGTGGTGGTGTGACCCATCGGTAGCAGTTAGATTCCTTTGTTTTCATGTGGCTCAGTCTGCACTCTGTCTATACCCCCACAGCCTAGCTATTTTTTAAAAATTTACATACAGTAAAATCCATCCTTCGGTGTAGGGTTCTGTGGGTTTCGACAAGTGCATGGAGTCACGTGTCCACCGCTGCAGTTCATACAAAACCGTTTCTCAGATCTGCTACCCATTCTGAAAGTCCTTCACAAATTCTTGAGGCAAGTCCTTGTCAAAAACACGGTTGGAACCCATTTTCTTCTCCAACTTCGTGGCCTGTCTTTCCGTTCTCTTGAAAGTGTCTCCCGCAGAGCAGAAGTTTTTAATTTTGATAAAATCCCATTTGTCAAATTTTTCTTTTATGGAGCTTGCTTCTGATGTTGTATCTAGAAACTCTTACTTGAGGTCACACAGATTTTCTCCCGCATATTCCCCTAGAGGTAGTCTGGCTTTATCTTCTCCATTTTGAGTTCATTTTCATGGAAGGTGTTGAGGTTTGGGTAAAGGTTCGTTTGCCCACAGACATCCAACTGCTCCAGCACCGTTTGTTGAAAGGACTATCCTTTCTCCACTGAATTACCTTTGCTCTTCTTGCCAAAAATCAGCTAAGTCTATCTGTGGAGGTTTGTTTCTGGACTCACTCCTCTGGTCCGCTGATCGACGTGTCTGTCCTCCACTAATACCGCCCACTCTATCTTGCCTAATGCAGCCTTACAGTAAGTCCCGAAGTCAGGTAGCGAGTTCTCCAACAGTGCTCTTCCGTTTGAGAACTGTTTTGGCTTTCCTAGTTTGTCTGTCCATTTAAATGCTTAGAATCAGCTTGTAAATATCTACAAGAAAGCCTACTAGACTTGGAAATAGGGATTGCTCTGAATCCAGATCAAATTAGGGAGACCTGACATCTCAATCAGACTGAGCCTTCCTGTCCACGAACACAGTGTCTCTCTCCATTTATTTATTTTTTTGTTTTGTACTTGTCAACATACAAATACAACACATATTTTGTTATTTATACTTAAGGACTTTTGGGTGCTACTCTAAATTGTATTTATGAATTCTGAATTCCAGTAATTCATTGCCAATGTAAAGAAATACAATTGATTTTTGTAGGCTTTGTTATCATTCCACCTTGCTTAATTCATTTATCGGTTCTAGGAGCTTTTTTGGAGATTCTTTGGAAATTTCCATGTAGACAATCAGTCTTTGTAAATAAGGTCTCATTTCTTCTTTTCGTATCTGTGTGCCTTTTATTTCTTTTTATTGACTCACTGCACTGATGACAACTTCTCGAATGATGCTGAACAGGAGTGGTGAGAGAAGACATTTTTGCCTCATTTCAATCTTAGAAGAAAGCACTTAGTAAAAAGCCTTTTAATTTCTTAGAAGATAGCTTTGTTGTAAATGTTTACAAGCTGATTCTGAACGTTTTTCACCATTAAGTATGTTTAGCTGGAGGTTTGTGTGGATGCCCGTTATCGAGTCAAGGAAGTTCCCTTTGATTCCTAGCGTGCTGAGAGTTTTTATCATAACTGGACATTGAACCTTGTTAAATGCTTTTTCCATGCATATGTTTTTTTTTTTCCCTTTAGTCTGCTAATAACACTGGTTTTCACATGTCGATCCAACCTTGCATTCCTTGGATAAAGGAATCCCCACTTGGTCACAGTATATATATCCCTTTTATAGACTGAAAGATTTGATTTGCTAAGAGTAGCGGTCAGTGGTCTTCTTGCAATGTATGTATTTTGTTGTGGTATTACATGATGCTGGCCTCATAAAATGGGCTGGGAAGCACAGTCTTATCTTTTTTTTTTTAAGATTTATTTATTTATTTTAGAGGAGAGAGAGAGAGAGAGAGAGAGAGCAAGTGGGGGGGAGGGGCAGAGGGACAGGGAGAGAGAATCTCAAGCAGATTCCCTGCTGGGCGCGGAGCCCAAGCCAGGGTTTGATCTCACGACCCTGAAACCATGACCTGAGCTGAAACCTAGAGCTGGACACCCAACTGACCGAGCCACGTAGGCACCCCGCATGGTCTCATCTTTTATTTCCAGGAAAAGATGGCATAGTATTTTTTTTCCTTAACTGTCAAAAAGGTTCATTAGTGAAAGCATCCGGACCTGAGTTTTCTTTTTTGGACGGTTTTTGAATACAAATTCAATTTCTCTGACACATGCACAGAACTCCAGGTTCTTCTAGTTTTCTTTCTTGAGTGTTCATAGTTTACATCTTTTAAGAAATTGGTCTATTCATCTAAGTTGTAGAATTTATAGGCTGCGTATTGTTTGTAACATGCCCTAATTATCTAAGATTTTTTTCAGCTGTCAGGCATTATATAAATATGAATACTGAATTTTTGCTATCTCATTAGGACTGCCATAAAAATCAGCCACAATCACAAATAAAAATACCCTTAGACGGTCCTCATTAAACAGGTGATACGTGGTATCCTCGCCCCTTCCCCCACCAAGAATAAGCAGGAAGCAGCCTTGGAGAGTTTGCCAAGCTCGTTCTTCTCTCCCAGCAGAACTATTTCGGGGAAGCATGGGGACACAGTCAGCTGGCAAGGTCAAAATCCCTGATGATGCAGGTAGGGGCTCTGGGCAGGGGGCCCCAGCCCACCCTCCACGACCCTCAGCCAGTGCCTTCCCCTCCTGCTGGCTCTCAGCATCCCCATGTATAAAATAAAATGGAGGCTGGGATCCGTCCTCACAGATGGATTCCCGCCATCTACCCTCCATCAGGGAAGAGCTGGGGGTGGCACCTGAGGCCCACAGGGCCCCTGTGATGAGCAGACCTCACCGTGGGCCATGGCTACCTCTCAGCTCCTTTCAACACAAAGGCAAGCGTCCCTGAGGGAAAGGGTCTGATTGCTCAGCTCATATCCTAAGCGAGTATGACCATCACTAACACTTCTTAGTGGGACTTGATACTTTAAAAAAAAAAAAAAAAAATGCAGGCTCTGTGCTGTGTTCAGGCCAGAATGCAAATCAAACAGTGGTTAAGATCGGAGCTTTAGGGTCAAAAGACCTGGTTTGGGGCCTGCCTCGGCCAGACTCACTCCTTCATTGAAGAAATATTTCCTGAACGGCTACTGTGTGCCAGGCTCTGTCGTGGGCAGGGAGATGAAGTGTTTAAAGAACCCCCGGGCTCTGCCAAACAGAGACAGTCATGAAATAAATACTCCCAATTTACAATGGGATGAAAGAGTTCTCCCCGACCCCCCAGCTGTGGCGAGGGTTCAGGGGTGATGCAGGTAGATCACCTGCTATTGGTAGGTCCTCATCAAAGGGGTGCTGCCTAGGCTCAGTTTAGAGAGGGAGAGTCGGGAGAAGAGACACTGGCAAAGCCCATCCAAGGAGGGGTCAGGCTCAGCCCATCCGGCTTCACCAATGAAGCCGACACATAGCGTGGGCTCCAACGAAGCCCAGCAAACAGGGCAGATCTGCAAGCAGCAGGCTGTCCCCAGCCACTGAGACACCAATGTGGCACCAGACACATGTCCCACAGCTGCAAGCAGCAGAGTGATAACCCAAAACACTTGGGAACAGAGATCTTGCTCAGAGGAACCCCAGCCAGGACGGCAGCCTACTCCTACCGGTAGAAACGAAATGGGCCTCCCACCCTGGCTTGACCTCAGGGGTGAAGGCTGTGTGGCCGGACAGGATCTGGACAACCACACTGGGCTTGAGAAGCTTGGTGACTTCTAAGAAGAACACATGTCCTTCATTTCCTCTCTGCATTCTTTTGTTATCTGGTCAAGTTAGGGTACTAGGGAGGTGACAGCAAAGCACATGGCCTTTGGAGGGCCTGAGGGGCCAGGGCCCTGGATCCCTGTGTGATCCCGAGCAAGTTACTGCACCTCTCTGAGCCTCAGTTGCTCATCTATGAAACTGCACTATTGATGCTCAGCAGGGGGCTACTGGGAGGGTTACGTAGGAGTGTACCCTACAGGGTTGAGCATAGTGCCTGATTTATAATAACTGGTTAATAAATAGCAACTGCCATCATTATTATTATTTTTAAATGCCAATTGATCTGGCTGTCCTCAAAGGAACAAATAAGGTTTTATGATCCATTCTGTGACAGGGGCTAGAAGCTGGGGCAGGCAGGGGGCAGGTGCAAAGGAAAAAGAGAGGTCTAAAGGTAAATGCTGAAGGGGGAGTTAGCCCCTCCTGGGAGGGTGGGACAGCTCCACACTCCACCCCGGCCACCCCCAGGCTAAGTGCTGGGAAGTGCCTGACCTCCTCCCGAGAGCTTCTCCCCCTGTACTTGACTTGCCCTCCCCTGGACTCAGAAGCAAAGTGAGCAGCTGGAGGCCAGGCAGAAGGCAGCGTTTTGCACCCCAGGAAAGCTCTGCCCAGCAGCAAGAAGCCCTATTGACAAATAAAGCCTGTTCTTGGCTCCGCCACCCACCCAGCCAAGCCCCTTTATTCCGTTTCAATATGCCTGATTCCACTGACAGCACACTGGCAATGAATGGAATTAATCAGTCCTGGATGCCCGAGCGAGTGTGGGCAGGTGTTAGCACATTCGAGGGAACTTGGAGGGGGGACGTGAGACAGTGGTAGGGAATTTAAAGTGCTTTCCTGCAGCGGGGACCGAAGAAGGAAAGGCCTCTTCCAGGGGCAGGCATTTGATGAGCAAATAAAGCCTTTGACTGCCTGCCACTGGGTAGCAAGCCGAAGTGACCAGAAAACTTCCATGGAATGTTTTTCTGCTGCCTTGTTTCAAAACAGGCACGGCTCTACTGTTGCTGCTTTCATGCTTATAAAAGTAACATTCACTCCATTCGGACCCTGCGCAAAGGATGCAAAGAATAGTGAAAGTCGTCCGTCATCCTACTGCTCTCGGATAACCATGCTGACATGTTGGTACAGTTCGGTGTGGCTGTTTCTCCGTGTTCTCTGCACATATTTTTACACACATCTACAGTCTGAGTGAGATCCTGTTAGGTCAGCAGTTTTGCAGCCTGTGTTCCCCACTTAATAACAGACCTTGGACATCCTTCCCTATTACTAACTGCGGATCCTGAGCATCATCTTTTCACGGCTACACGGTCTTGGGTGAACTACACACCCTGTGTGAGCAGGCTCTGTTCACTTTGTCCGCATCATCTGGCACCTTCTCCCCACCTGGCTCCCTGCATTCAGCCACACTGGCCTTCCCCTGCAACCGGGAACATTTCACTCCCACTGACTTAAGCATTTGCTATTCTTTCTGCCTGGAATTCTCATTTCCTCCTTTACATCATTAATTTTCTTCTCTTCTTTTAAATTTCAACTGAAATGTTTCTTCCTCCAGGAAGCCTTCCCAGATATCCAAGATCAGAGCCGGTCTCCCCTGTTATATTCCCACATGGTTCCATGTGCTTTGCCCTCTTATTATTTATCCTGATTGTAAGCACACAATTGAGTAATTCCACCCCTGACCCGCCCTGTCTTCCCAATAGAAAGTAAGCTCCTGGAGGTCAGAGACTCTGTCTGTCTTGCTCAGCGCAGAAGTGCAGGGCGAGCACTGTGTCTGGCACGCAGGAGTCCTCAGTATATACCTGCTGATTAAAAGGAAGGTAGAGGGTGCCTGGGTGGCTCAGTTGGTTAAGCGACTGCCTTCGGCTCAGGTCATGGTCCCGGAGTCCCGGGATCGAGTCCCACATCGGGCTCCCTGCTCGGCGGGGAGTCTGCTTCTCCCTCTGACCCTCTTCCCTCTCGTGCTCTCTATCTCTCATTCTCCCTCTCTCAGATAAATAAATAAAATCTTTAAAAAAAAAAACAAAAACAAAAAAAAAAATAAAAGGAAGGCAGAGAAGGAGGGGCAGCCATGGACACTCACTGCCTTCATGTAATGTCCCCTCTCTCCCGCCCTCCCATTCTCCCTTCCTCCCTTCCTTCCTCATAAAACACCTGCCCGAAGGCTACCTGTTTCGCCATCTCTCTGTGGCTATGGGGACCCGCAGGGTTCCCCTGAAGGGGAACGGAGTATGTTCCTGGTGTCTGGGCACCCTCTGGTTCTCTCGGGCCAGGAAAATGTACAAATCTAGGTGAAAGCCTCCAAAATCATCCAGCCCAACCATTCAGCTACTTGCCGTCCGTGCGTTAGAAAGAGTTTGGCCTGCAATTCCATGAACCTCCGTCTCTTCAGCTGTAAACTGGAGACGGCGGCACCTCTATCACCAGGAGGGTAGGCAGTGGAGCCTAGCGGTTAGGAACATGGAAGGGAGGGGGGGGGGGGGGACCGGGTGGCGGGCATTAAGGAGGGCACGTGATGCAATGAGCCCTGGGTGTTATGTACTACTGATAAATCACTGAACTCTATTTCTAAAACTAATTATGCGCTATATGTTAATTGAATTTAAATAAAATAAAATTAGAAAGAAAAAACAAGGGAAAAAAAAAAGAACACAGACTTCAGAGTGTGCTGGGTGGGCGCAGACCTAGCGCGTCTTAGCTGGGTGACCTTGGGCAAGCTGCTAAACACTGCTCCCGAATCTGCCACCTATAAAATGGGGACGAGAATATTCCTTTCTCACACCTTGTCCTAAAAATCACGTAACACTGTGAGGTGTTTAGCACAGTTCCTGGCACGGTGACTCCTCAGTAAATGGACAACATGATAATAAAACCTGCCATCTGCCAGTGATGAGAGAGACAGATGCAGAGACAGAGACCAGGAACGTGCCCAGGGCTCTCAGGCCAAACCCTAACATGTCCTCTCCCACACTCCCTCCCGCTTTCTTTTAACATGGATTCAGTCAGAATGCATCTGCCACCAACAAAGTATAGAACATGCTCATACATTTCCTGTCACGGAGGACACGGCTCACATCATCACAAGCATTCTCTCTACGAGAGACCAGAGGAAAATTGCTCTCAGGCCTCAGGAAGGGGAATAACCGGGCTTCTCAAGCACAGGTGGTCTGTTTTCACCTCACAGACGTCTCTGACCTGCTTCCGTCTTTGAACTGGCTGCCAGGAAGCTCAGAGCCACATCTGCGGCCTGCCTGAAGCGAGTGTTCTGGGAAAGACCCTCACCCTGGCTTCATCCCTTCCTGTCAGCCCCCGTATTTCTTCTCTCTAATCTTCTCACTCATTTATTTAAAAAAAAAAAAAATCCTTATTCAGTGCTGAGAAACTGCCACTCATCTTTTTTGAAATTGGGGGTGAGTGAGAAATAAATGGAATTAAAACTGCACACAGGTCAAATGAAACGTGGTCGGCTGAAGCAGACATTAGTGGAAAAACTGGTGACCTGAAGAAAGTGTATGGTTTGTTGAATAGCATCGTACCAACGTCAGTTTCTCGGCCTTGACAGACGTACCATGGTTATTATATAAGATGCTGACGTTAGGGGAAGCTGGATGAAGGATAAACGGGAAATCCCTTTGTGACTTCTCAGTAAATCTAAAATTATCCCAAAATAATGAACTTCTTTAACAAAACGTGCGCACGGGCTACTGGGAGATTGTTTCCTCTTGGGAGTCCCCCCCGAGGTGTCATCATTACCTGAGAACACGGCATGCGCTCTGGGGACCCAGGGGCATTTCAGAATCAACCAGACCCAACCAACGTTTTGGAGCCTCTACCCCCAGCCCAGCTGGCCAGGTGCCGAGCACGGTTCTAGAACCAGAATCCCGATCCCCACATGGGAGTCCCACTAGCTGCGTGATGCTCTGAGTCTCAGCTGCTGTACCTGTAAAATGGGCTAACCCGAGAAGCTGCTCTCACAGGGGTGTTGTGGGTATGTGATTTAACGGCAGAAAGCACGGGAGAAACAGGAGCTTGTCTCAGGCTGTCGGGGCTGCTGTGCAAAGCACGGCACAGTGGGTGGCTTAAAACGAGCAGACATTTATTTTTCACAGTTCTGGAGGCTGGAAGTCTGGGGTCAGGGGCCAGCATGGTCGGGTTCTGGTGGGGACCCTCTTCCCAGCTGCAGACTGCCCATTGCTTGTGGCGAGGGAGCTCCCGTGGGGTCCCTTTAATAAGGACACGAATCCCATTCGCGAGGCTCCACCCCCATGACCTAAGATCCTCCCAAAGGCTCCCCCCTCCTAAAACCATCATGTTGGGGGGTAGGGATTCCACAGATGAATGTAGGGGACACATGTATTCAGTCCTTAACAGAGACACTCAATAAATTTAATCTTCCTTATTAACGTCATCGTCAGCTCGTACCTCCTCACTTCCTTTTAACAATCCTGAGAAAGAGGTGTCATTTATGATGCTTATCTGGGAAAGGGAAGGGAAGCACGGACAGGTGGAGGGGCTCTCCAGGGTCACCCAGCTATTCAAGCAAAAACAGCAAAGCTGGGATTTGAACCCAATCTTCCGGACTCCAAGCCCAGAGCTCTTTCAACTGCATCGTATGCCCGAAAAGTAGCTGAGATTGTGAAGACACGGTCTCATCTCGTGTTCCGTCCCCCAGCCATCTGGTTACCCACGGTCAAACCTTCTGGCTCCCTCAGGGACACCCCTTTCCTCCCCAGCCCCTCTACCCCCAACCTGTCTCATTCTGCAAGGTGGGCTCAGACACCACCTGTGCTCACGGTCACTGCTCCCATCGCTGCTGCCTTGGCTTCCCTGGCATCAGGATTTAGCCCAAACACACGCCACCATTTATTTAGGTGATCTGTCTCCTGGACCCAGCGTCCTGTCCCTGCCTCGTTCACTGTCCCTGCCCTGCAAAGCCCCAAGCAAGCTCTGGCAGTGGGAACGGGCCAGTGTAGCGGCTAAGGCCACGGGCTGTGGACCAGACAGTCCTGCTCTGCAACCCGTCGGTGGCGTGACCTTGGCAGGTCGGTGTCACCTTCTCTACGTGTCCGCCTCCCCCACTGGAAAACGTGGGTCGGAGCTACCTCGCCCGAGGGGCAGTCTGAGGGTTCAATGAGATCTGCGTGAAGTCCATCATCAGTACCTGGCCCACGGTCAGCCTTCTCCAAAGCGCGAGCTAACAATACTATTTCAGCCGTCGCCGGCTGCCCTGAGGGACCAGCAGCCAGGAGCCGCTGGGTGCAAGCGCAACCCAGCTCCTGCTTTCTCCACTCGCCCTTCTCCGTGCTCCGCGATGAACCTGAGGTCAGGGCCACTGCAGCCGCCGGCGGCGTTTGCAAACGCGGTGATGAACTCAGCTGGTCTGCCGCCCAGCAGCATGTGGGAGGCTGCCCTGCTCCGAGGACTGCTGGGAGATGGGCTCGGGAGGTGGGGGCAGGCCCCTGCTGCTTGCTCTGGGCACGCAGCCAGGGAGATCCCGGCTGCGACCAGTCCTCGGGGGTGGGGGGGCAGGGGAGCTGACTGCCCTGCTGCAGGTCTGACCGAAAATCAGTTGCAAAGAGCTCCACACACAGTTCCTTCCCTCCCTCAGCCCCGCACATGCAGCCCTGGCGCCCATCCCCGCCCGTGGGAGTCCAGCCGCTCACCTTGAGTCCACTGCTTTCTGCTTCTGAGTCCGGGTCCACGCCGGTGACGTAGATGCCCAGGCCGTACTCGGCTCCCCCGCGGATTGTGAGACCCAGGGACCGGCCGTCCCCCAGCACCAGGTTCACCTGCAGGAGGGACAGGAGATCGCTATTCGAGGGCCTGGAGGGTGACGTAAACGTCATGGGGGGCGGCACAGCAGGCTCTGGAGTCCTTGGCCTACCCCAAAGGGCACGTGGGTTCAGGCCTGGAATATTCCAGATCCTCTGCTCCAGCCCTGCCTCCAACTTGCTGAGTGACCTTGGCGGAAGTCCCTCTCCCTCCCGGGGCCACAGCTATAAGTGCAGAAAAAGAAAGGCAGTGAAGGAGGCGACCTCTAGAGATCCCCAGAGAGATGTGACATTTCAGGTTTTTACATGTTCCCTCTGCTGTGGGGGCCACAGACCCCCCCAGCTGCCCTTCACCACACTCTTCAGCCAGGGAGAGCCTACTCAGGCCCCAGGCTCCTTCACCTTCCATCCTCCTTAGGATCAGGGCTAAGTGCACTCCGCCTCCCCGGAGATCTCCCATCAGCCAGGGGTCCCCTGCCTCCCCCAGGAGTCTCCTGCTCTGCCACCCATCCCAGTGGCCCACAGCAGTGAGGCCTCCAGCTGCCCTTTCTTCTACAAACACAGGAGCACCTGCCGAGCGCAGAGCCGGTGCTGGGCGAGGGGACCAAGAGGAAGCCCAGACCCAGTCTTGCTCCCAAGGGTCTCAGCAGAAGGGCACAGAGACCAGGAAGCAGACCTTCACAGGACAGTGTGACCAGAGCACGATGGGGGCGCTCAGCGGCCACAACGATGCAGAGAAGCTGCAAGGTCCTGACTGCGGGGGAGGGTGGTGGCTGGGGGGGCTTCCCGGAGGAGGTGACATCGCTGATGAGGTTGGAGGGTGAGCAGGTCAACCGGGCAGGGGCAGGGCAGGGGTGCAGCTTACAGGCCAGCACACATCACTGCTTGGCCGTAGGGGAGCATGCTTTGCTCAGTATAGGATGGTGGCGGTGAGTTGCTGTGGCCAAGGTGGGGAGTGCTGGGGGGTAGTTGGGGGGTGGCTAGGGAGGATAGGCAGGAGAGGCTGGGGGCAGATTCAGGAAGGCCCCATAATCCATGAAGGAGCCTGCAGGAACATGCAGGTTAAATGTGGCTTGAGTACAAAAGAGGAATTATGGAACAGGAGAGGTTGCACCCAAAGAGCTGAAACCTACCCCAAAAGGATAGAAAATATCCCTGAACAGGTTAAGCCCCAGGGACATGGAAGACACCCAAAGAGAGCACAGTCTGCCCACAGGACAGTGGGGGGCACGGGTACCTGTCAGTGTCACGGGAGGACGGAGGTCATGGAGTTACAGAAGCCACCCAACCAGCTTTCTGTTTCCAAAAAGTTACTCATCTAAGAGTTACCAAGGGCTTGGTGCCATCATCTGAGCCTTTTACATATATTATCCCACGTAATTCTTCAACCACCCTGGGTGGAGGTGATGAAGAAGACAGATTCAGGTCTAAACTGCCGGATGGGGGGAACCACTGTGTGACCTTGGGCAAGTTACTTAATCTCTCTGTGCCTCAGCCTCCTCACGTACAAAAGGAGGATGAAAATAGCCCTATAAAATAGCCTTATAGCCTTATTCTATGGAATGGGTCACATTAAGAGACAAACATAGGCTAGTTTCTGGCCCACAGTGAATGCTTGATTAGCCACTGTTGGTTCCACTTTGCACATGACAAAACCAGACAAGGTCACATAGCCACAGCTGACTCCTGCAGGCTGGCAGACGTCAGGAGAGAGCCTAACAGACGGAGTGCCTCTGGGGCGTTTGGTTCTAGGACCGCAGGCTCTGGGGGTGGCCCCAGCCCCTTTAGGCCGGAGTCGGCTCCCCGGTTTGCTCCTCAGGCAGGAAGACCACATCAGAAAGGAGAGCATCTGTGAGGCCCACGTTGGCTCTCAGGGGGCACTTGGGATCGGTCACCCAGAAGTGTCAGAGAGACAGATGTTCTGCAAGTGGCAGGCTCTGAGGACGGGCTTGACAACGCAGCCCTTGTGATCTGCCCCTCTCGGCCCAGTACAGAGCCGCGGCTGGGAGAGCTTCAAGGTGACGCGGGTTCGAGGCCCGCCCTGTCTGCAATCACACACAGGCCTGGGCCCCCAGGGGGTGACAGTGTGCTGGTTACAGGCGTAGGCTCCGAAGCCAAACCTCTGGGGTTCATCATGGCAGCAACACTTGCTGGGTGTGTTACCCTGTGCGGATGCCGCCGCTTTCTCCTTTCTAAAGACGAGACTTTACTGGATTGTTGTTAGGGAGGAGTGGGTCCCCGCAACTGGAGCATTTAGCATTGTGCCCGGCACAGCACAGACACTCAGAAAACCCTGGCTGTTGTTCTTATCTTCCCGGTGCCCCTCGCCGGCCAGCCACGGGGCTCGCTTGCACAGACAGGGGTGTCCTGGAAAGAAGGCCGAGGCGTCCCCCCCCGATGCTGCTGCCTCAGAGGCTGGGACGGGGCGTGCACTTGGGCTGTGGCTGGTGTTCGCTCCACTCACTCACCCAACCCCCCAAGTCTGGGCCTCATGCTGGGCGCAGGATCACAGGAGCATGTGACGGGGTTCCTGGCCCCAGGGCAGGGAGTGGTGGCTCACAGCGGAGTCCCTGCCAGGAGCTGCCTCCTCCCAGAGCAGCCATCCAGGGACCGGGAGAAGACAGCAGGCGACAGCCCCACCCCTGCCTCAATTCAGGACAACCTGTGGGCCCAGTGCACCCCCAGTGCTCCTGCGGGACCAGCTGAGGCCTGAGCAGGGCTCGTGTCCCAGCCACTGCGCCCCCGGCCCAGTCCCGTGTGCCCCGTGCCCCATTATCAGCGTCGAACCCAGGGCACTGCCCTGCTGTGATGATAAATGACCACACACTTAGCAGCTTCAAACAGCACAGATTTATTATCTTACAAGTTCTGGAGGTCAGAAGTCTAAAGTGAGTAGACAAGACTGCATTCCTTCTAGAGGCTCTTAGGAGGGGACTGTTTCCTTGCCTTTCCTAGCTTCCAGAGACCCTCTGCTTTCTTTGGCTCATGACCCCTTCCTCTATCTTCAGAGCCAGTGGGGTAGCACCTTCCCACCTCTCTCTGCTCCAGGCAGCACACCCCCTTTTTCTGACTCAGACCCTCCTGCCTCCTTCTCAGGACCCTGTGATTGCACTGGGCCCACCCAGAGGATACAGGAGACTCTCCCCATCTCAAGAGCCTTAACTTATCCACATCTGCAAAGTGTCTTTGGCCATGGAAGGGGACCTCTTCCCAGCCTCCAGGGAAGAGGTGGTGGGCATCTTGGATCATCATTCTGTCGACCACAGACACTCCCTTAGAAACCTCCTCAGGGAAATCTTGGGCTCAGAGTCCATTCGGGGGAGCCTGACCTCCGTCAGAGTATCCCAGAAATATGACCTCTGAGCCGTGAAGACCTAGGGGGTCAGCCAGGGAAAGGGCGAGGGAAGACAAGAATTCTGGGGGCAGGAAGGCATGCAAAAGCTCAGGACCCAGACAGAGCACAGCCCCCAGGAGTCCCGCAGGGTTCTGTTTGGCTAAAGCAAGACAGGGAAGGAGGGAAAGGACAAGATTAGCCAGTGGGCGGGGGGGGGGGGGGGCATGAGCCAGGCAGAGAAGACTGGGCTTTAGGTGAAAGAGAGACCTGCTCAGATTCATTCGGATTTTAGGAAGACTACTGGCCAGCAGAGCGGGCCGCTTCCTGGAGATCCTTCAGGAGAGGGTGTGCACCTTGAGACAGTGGCAGGGTGGGAGTGGGGGAGGCAGGGCTCAGATCTGGGGGAGCTCAGTGAGACCAGCTGAGGACGGAGTGTGCAGCTCCCACCCGATCCCCTGCCACGCCCGCACAATGCACCCCTTCCTCCATGCTCTGCCTTCAGGGCTTGGGGTCCACACACCAAGGCTCCAGCCCAGCTCAGTCCCTCCCCTCCCCCACCTGGGCTCTCCAGCTCTAAGCGCAGAAGATTCTGGGAGGAGAGAGCCAAGAGGAGCCCCACGACAGCCAGATGGCAGCGACTGTCTGCCTCCTCTGAACGCCGAGGATGGAAACACACCTCCCCACCTCCCCGCTACCTCCCTGTAAATCCGTTACGTGGGAATAAAACGGAGCCTGTTTCACAGGGCTGTAATAATAGTCCTATCAACCACAGGGTAATCTGCCTCAATCATTGGCTGGAATTCAACCAGCGTTTGGCAGGAAAAAAATTCACCTACAGGAAAGGACACTGAGCTGCACAGCAAGAAAAACACCACTCCCACCGATAATATGAATAACTCATTAACCTAATTACTCGATAAACGTACTGAGTATTTCCTGAATCCCAGGCACTGGTTGCATTACCCGCATTTAATCCTTTCTCTTCCTCTGTGGTTTCTGTTATCATGCCCATTTTCCCACTTGCCCATGAGGACACTGAGGCGGGAGGGGTGAATTGACGTGGCCAAGGCCACACGGTCAGCAGCTGGCCAGCCTAAGTCATTTAACCAGCACGCTACGCTGCCTCCCACAGCCCTGAGAGTTCAAGTCCTGAGTCTGCCCTTTACTCCTGGGAAGCCAGGGGGCAGGGCCCGCTTCGTCTCTGATTTTCACAGTTCTCCCTGTCAGTAAACTGAGAATCAAACAATGTACCTGGGACAGGCGCTGCCGCCACCCCCCTTCCTGCCTTGCCCTAGAACCCTGCCCCTGTCCAGGAAGCAACAGAGCAGCCCCCAAAGATGAAGTCAGTCTGGGCCAAGCCTGTTCCCCTCTACCAGGAACGTGGGTAGTCTGGGCCTGTTCTGGCCAACAGACATGATGGAGGATGTCTGCTGGCGGATGCTGGGAGCAACTCTCCCCTCAGAGAAGAAAGACACATAGGCCCAGGATGAGAAGGGCCTTCTGCCTGCCCGCCCAGCTTCCACTCTGCTTTGGACACAGCTGTGATGGCAGGAGCAGTGGCTACCATTCTGCAACTGTGAAGCAATAAGCCAAAGACAAAAGCCAACAAGAGGAAGGACAGACTCACCAACAAACCACACCTGGGGCCACCTAGCCCCACACTCCTCAAGGCATCCTATAGCCTGGAGATCCAGCCCCGGGCAGGGTGGATATATGCATGATGACTCCTTCATGGATCTCAGATCTTATGTCACCTTCTCAGGGCCCCTCCCTAGAATTACCCCACTCATATACTGCCCCCATGCCCTTTACTTCTTTTCTTGTTTATCCCATTTACTATATACTATACATCACTTATTTAAACACACACACACACACACACACACACACACACGAACATAAGCCTTTGAAGGTAGTCATCCTTGGCTATTCCCTGCTGTATTCCCAATACTCAAAACAGTTTTTGGCCCACTGTAGGTACTCAATAAACATTTCAGGGTAAAAAGATATGAAAGGTACCTAGCACCTGGTTGGCATTTGATACATGATGGTGGTTACTGCACTTAATGACCAAACCCCAGGCACTTGCTCTACACTTCTGCACGTGGCTGTCAACCCCTGAAACAGTCCCACATGGCCACTGTGACTATCCCCATATCGTGGAGAGGGAAGCTTAAGTGACTAACCCAAGGGCAAGTGACTTGTCTAAGGTCACACGGTCAAGAAGTTCAGGAACCAGGCTCCAAACCCAGGCCCAAAGTCCCTGCTCCCTCTGTACGAGGTTGGGCCTCAGCCTGAGCCAAGGGGCAGGTAGCATCTTGTCTCTGTGGCTGATGAACTGAGTCTGGGGCAGTTGCCACTGCCAGAGTGGGGTCTGATCACTCAGCCTAGAGTGGGGGCCAAGGGACAGAGACACCATGGTAGCCTTGGACTTGCCCATTTGCTCAGGGAAAAATGTCCCAGGTGGGTGACCCTTGGGCCTTATAGTTGGCTGCTCCTGACCCATCGTTCTCCTAAGCGAATCCCAGGTGCTGACCAAGACTCCTGGTGCAGTGAGCAGCCAGGCCCTGCTGTGAGTCCAGCCAGAGAGGGCCTCTCCTGAGGCTGTGTGCAGGCCAGGCCTGAAAAGCCAGAGCCAGAGGACACTGGAGGAGGCAGGGGGAGAGCGGGGGAGGCTCTTACCCCTCAGGCACCAGAAGGTAAGGAGGGCAGAACTTAGGATCTGGGGACAACTTGGCCCCACCACTCATAGGCTGTGTGGCCTGGAGCAATTCATTCAGCCTTTCTGTACCTCCATTTTCTCATCTGGAAAATGGGAATATTGCTACCATCTGCAACTGCTCTCAGATTTGGCTTCAGAGTCAAATGATTCTATGCAATCTCATTGAAATTTGAAAATGGGAAGCCGCTGGGAGTCTGGGGTTCTCCTGTGCTGGTTGCTGGCATGCATCACCCAATTCATAACCCCTCTTCAAGAAGAGGATGGCAACGTATGTGTGGCCTGTGGAAACAACAGAAGTGGGAGAAAGAGTCTCTTCTGAAAGCCCTTCTCCGTTTCCGTAGGGTGTTCCGCACGTGCCTTCCCAGAGCGACTGCCCCTTCGAACTAAGAACCCAAGAACAGCTGCTTGTGCCCCAAAGCTCAGAATCAATGGCAGGTCGGTAGGGAGGCACTGACCTAGAAACACTACGCTCATTCCCTCCACCCTGAAGATGGCCTGCGACCCACCTCGCTCTTCCTTCTCTCCCACCACATCCCAGCCCTGTAAGTGCGTTCAAACCACCCTCTGCTTCAAGCCATGTGAAATAATGAGCTTGCCCCCTGCCCCCCAGCTCAAGAACAATCTTACTCTCAACAGCCCACAGAGAGAAGGCCGTCAGAGCCCTGGAAACTTCCCCAAGGCCTATTTCCCACCTTTGAGATTCATCTTCTAGAACCAGAAACATCATGATTGGCTCCAGGGGCTCTTTTGGTTTTATCTTTACTGCAACCAGTCCCACTTCCCTTGAAGGTGAGCTTATAGCACCCCTTTTTCCTCCCACTTTCGTAAAGGTCTTTGCAGACCTGGAATGGATGTCACCCTTGTTCCCCTGCTGGCCAGGAGAACACTCAGTGAGTCCCTGCCACCTACAGGAAAATGTCTGTGAGGCACACACACTCCTAGCCCACCACCCCAGCCCTGCACTCTGTGCCCCAACTGTAACTCTCACATGACACCAGCACGGGGGGGGGGGTCCCCAGACCCACCTGGTTCTTCCTAACCTCCCTCCCCCACTGCCACACCTTTCCCTCTGCCTGGACCACTGTTCCTGCCACTGCCATGTAGCCAAACTCCAAGGGCTACTTCCTCCAGGAAGCCTTCCCAAATCTCTAGCTGGCAGGATCTCCCTCCTCTGCACACCATAGCACCCTCCCTGTCCCTTTTACAGAGCATACATCACATGGGACCTTGGGGCACCTCGGCTTGCCTCCTCTGGGCTCCTCACGCTGGGGAGGCTGCCAAGGGTGATGTCAGCACAGAGGGCTTAGAAAGAGACAGATCTGGCCTTGCTCCTAAACTCCACCCCTCCCAGCTGGGTGCTGTCATTGCTCTGCTGTGGCACTAAGGTCCGACGTGAAGACTGGGGAAGAACTCATACCAGCTCACACCCATTAGCATGGCTGCTATCGCAACAAACAAACCCCAGAAAATACCAAGTGTTGCCAAGGCTGCGGAGAAAGTGGAACCCTCGTGCCCTGTACGGGGGGAATGTAAATTGGGCAGCCACTGTGGAAAAACAGTCTGGAGCTTCCTCAAAGCATTAAAAATACAATTACCACATGCTCCAGCCACGTCCTTTCTGGGTATTTCCCTGGAAGGACGGAAAGCAGGGTCTCCGAGAAATACTTGCACACCCACAAATAGCAGCATTATCCCCAAGAGCCAAAAGGAGGATACCACCCAGCTGAACAAAATCCGGTCCCTCCGTACAGGGGAATGTTATCGGCCTTAAAAGGGAAGGGAATCTCATCACGTGCTACATCCGGGACGAACTCGGGGGTCATGAAGGCAAAGTGAAATAAAGGAGTCAGAAAAAGACAAAATACCGTCTCATGCGAGATGCCCGGAGTGGTCCAATTCAGAGACACACTGTAGACTGGTGGCTGGCAGGGGCTGAAGAGAGAGGCAGAGCGACTGTCCTCTAACAGGTTTGAGTTTGGTTAGAGTAAAAGCATCCTAGAGATGGGGTCACACAGCAGTGCGCACGCACCTCATGCCACTGAACTTGGTACCATTTAGAATGGTGAAGAAGATATAATATATGTTATGCGTGTTCTGCCACAATTTAAAAGAAACCCCAGAGCACTGGGATTCTACCACCCTGCCCCTAAGCCATTGTTCAAGGTTTCCCAGCAGGGAGGGCCCCGGTGGGCTCCACCCCATCGGCCCCAGCTAACCAGGAAAGAACCCCAAAGAGGAAAGCCTGACACCTGCTGAGCTCGGATGAGTGTCACCTCCCTTGTGGGTAAAGGAGAGATGACAGAGACAGAGAACGTGCCTTTCCTCCTTGGACAGTGACGGGTTGGGCAGCAGTCCCCAAGGGCACACGGTGGCAGGTGTTCATGCCCCCACAACAATGCCAACTGGGGAAACAGATGGCCACATCCTCCTCTGTGACTTTGCAAAGAACAGTGTGTGAGGGTCTGATCACACAGGGCTCAGATTCACACCCAGCAAGCATTTAACGAGCTGCTACCATGCCCCGGGCTGTTGGCAAGGTGTTTTCGTTTTAATTCAGTCATTCATGTAATAAATACTGAGCGCCTATACTGTGCCAGGCACTGATCCAGGCACTGTGAGTTTACCAGGGCACAGAACCAACATCCGTACTGCCGTGACGCGTACACAGTGCTGGGGAGAGCAGCCCCTACCATTGTGTCCATCTTGCAGAGGAGACCGAGGCTCAGAGCAATTGGGCAACTCGTCCAACGTCACACAGCTGGCAAGCGGCGAAGCCGGGATTTGAATGCAGGCAGCCTGGCTCCGGTGTCTTAGCCACCCTGTCATACTGACGCTATCCCGTGTAACCCCCCACAACAAGTGTGTTCCTGTTTATTGCAGCCGTGGAGGCTGGGGGATATTCTGGACTGGCAACCCGAGTGATGAGCCCTGCTGCACCCTGCCCCTCTTCGCCTCCCAGGATGTGACTGTAACCTGAGAGCAGATGGGTCTGATTCCCAGAGAGTTACATCTGTTCTTCCCTTCTGTTCCTTCCTTCAGCCTCACGGGACGGCTCTCACACTTCAGTGTGGAGAACAGCCTTACTAGGAACGGCCACAACGCTAGAACCAGCTTCAGTGGACAGCGGCAGGTGCTTTTCCCAAGTTGCTTTGCAACATGTGGGATTTTTACATCCACTATTGCCCTGGGCACTCTGTCCCTAGAAGGTGTGCGTCCACTGGGGTTGGGCTAGGAGTGTTGAAGTTTGGCACAGGAAGTCTGGGAGTCTGCTCACGGGGATCTGGAATATTAGACAATTCCAGGACACCAGAGAGAAGAGAGAGCCCGCCAAGCTCCGGGCCCAGGGAACAGAAGTGCAGGCCCCGGAGAGACTTCCCCACACCCCTCACAACAGGAAATGGGGGTTTCCAGGCTGCATCCAGCAAGAAGAGGAACAGAAGGGAGGCAGGAGCTTGTCTGGAGCTGCGAGATCTGTGAAGGCCACTCTGGTGTGGTCCAAGGTATTTCCTGCCTCCTGAGGTCTCTGGTCCTCCCTGGAGCACGATTCCCTAAGTCTCTGCCTTCCACATTCCTACATAAGTTATTCTGAGACTTCTAGAGGGCACCTTATCTCCTCCCAGCCCTCCCACCCACTCAATTCCAGTGACAGGGCCCTTCTTGCTAAGCCTTGAGGACGAGCTGGTTCCCACCTCAGGGCCTTTGCACATGTTGTCCTTGCTGCCTGGGATTTTCAGAGTGTATGGCAGCTCCTTCTTCCTCCCCAGGTCTCAGCTCAGAAGTCATCTCCTCAGAGAGGCCCTCCCTGGCCACCTCATCCGAAGCAGTGCCTCCCTCTCCCTCACTCTCCACCCCTCCCTCTCTGGATTTTACTTCCTTTCATCACTCTTCACCACCTTAATGATCTTGCTCACTCATGCCCTTTCTGGATTATGGTCTCATGCCTCCCATGACCTCCAAACTCACTAGAAGCTTCTCCACAGCAGGACCTCATTCTCCGGTCCATTTCTCTATTCCTACCACAGCGTCAAGCGCGCTGCAGGGGCTCACTAAGTACTAAGTACGGGGTGACCAGGGTGAGCCATGGAATGGGTCCTACCTGCCACAGTCCTCTGAGTCTCTCTCGGATTCCTGCCCTCTGAGAAATGTGGAGGAGGACAGCTACTCAGCTGGGTGGCCATGAGGATTCACTAAGATGCTGTAAGCACAGCGCGCAACACCCATCAGCACCATGCCCTACGCAGGAAAGGGGCTCAAGGGAAAGATAAAGCCAGTTCCCTGCCCAGTTCTGGAAGGCTGGCCTTGAAAATGGCTCCACACCTCAGGCAGCCTTGCGGGCTCAAGACCACTGCGGAGCAACAGGGATCGCCTGGCGGGGAGGAGGTCCGAGCCCACCTCTGCCCCACCCAGCGCGGCACTACGAAGCAGCCCCGGCGGCGCGGGCGGAGGGGCCTACCGCCTGGCTTCCCCGCCGCTTCTCGCCCGCCACCTGCACAAAGAATGCAAAGCACGCCAAACGGACGGGTGGCCTTACGGACGGGAAAGGAGAGCTGAGCAAGAGTGTCCAGAGGGCAGGCCTTGGCCTGGAACCCCAAGCCACGTGGCCTCCGGGCTGTGGGCGTCCAGGTCCTAAAACACCGGGAAAGCCGCATGCAGGACTTACATTCCTGGTCTCCGGAGCAACCAGGGGCTGCGATACAAACAGGACCCACGGCAACGCTCAGAAACTCGGGGGAATCATCTCCTGGTGGGTTGTTTTTGTTTGTTTGTTTCGGTTTTTTACTGAAACAGTCACGATATGAGGGGAGGAGGGCTTCGATGCGCCCCCCTCCGTCTTCAGGTGACCACACCCCATGGTGCTCCTGGCCCACAAGCCTGCCTCCGGAAAGAGGCAAAGAGTTGACACGGTGGGAATCCCTTTGCCCTGGGAGGCACGCCCTGAGCTCCTTCCTCCGCTTCAGTTCTGGAACTGCCCACCCCACCCCCCACCCCGTGAATTCTCACTTGGTACAACGTGACCAGCACCAGTTCCTGTTCTTGACAGCCCGAGACACACAGCTGCAGGGGGTTCCCTGTAGAGCCCAGAGTCCGGGCAGCTGTGCACGGCCGTGTGCCTGGGTCCTGACCACTGAGAAGTTGAATCATGTTGAATTTGAAGGGGGGCCCTTAGCTGTCTCTCCTCCCTCTTCCACTCCTGGGGCTAGAATGGGGGACCTGGCATAGCGCAGCTTTAAGCATCAGAAGGGGCAAGAGCCCAGGGGATGATGATGGGGGCAAGGGTGGGTCCCAGAGTAAGATGGGGAGCAGAGCTGCCGCTCCAGCCCCCACTGTCCCCTCCGTTCTGTGTCAGGGAGAAATAAATGATCTGATTTAAGTCACAGTCTTTGGACTCTTCGGTTGCAGGATCTTAGCCTGAATCAGAATATACATTGCACGGGTCAAAAAGAAAAGAAGACAAGATGAAACACTTCGGTAGGGCCTTGAGAGACCAGAGCCCCGAAAGAACCAAGTCCCTTTGTCCAGCCTCTAAGAAGCGTCCCTGTTCTGGGTGTGGCAGGGAGAACGGGGTCTCGGGGGACCAGCCTCCCCCACCAGCCCTCCGCCCCTAGCTGGCCAGCTGAGGCCAAGGCCAGGCAGCTCACCTTTTTCTCATCCCCGCCTTGCAGGAGATGCAGGGTGCTCCTCGAGTCCCCCTCGCGCTGCCTCAGGGTGCTGCCGTGGGTCTGGGGCAGGCCTGAGGGCGGGGAGATGCTGCGGCCCTGTGGGTCCACCCAGGTATAGATGTGGTTGGTGACGTAGCCCCCAGGGATGCGCCCTGCTGAGTACACAGACAGCACCAGCTTCTTCGAGCCCTTCAGAGCCTAGAGAGAGAGAGAGAGAGAGAGAGAGAGAGAGAGAGAGGGATACAGGGGTTAGCAGGAAGGGGGCAGTGAGGGACAACCCTCCCAGTACCCAGAACTTACTTTCCACACAGGGAGCAGAAGGCCAGTCCCTGAATCACCCCCCGTTTTTTCTCTAGCCCTGAATTTTTGTCCTATGGAAATGAGGACATCCGTCCCACCCCTATCTTGAAGTGGTTCAAACGTAAGAAATCCGATCTCTCAGCACAGCTGTGCAGAGAAGAGTCAACACAGCAGGCCTAAGACTGCATCCTCAGGAAGGCCTGCTTGGCTGGCACCTGGGAACCTGGATTCTGAGTGTTCCTCCCGTTCCCTAATTGGGAAGGGTGGCTCACCGTGCCTAGGTTCCTTGTGCAAACTATGTGGGGGTCTGGAATGTGGGTCCAGGCAGAGGGGACCTATGTGACCATCCCCCAATAAAAGCCCTGGCACTGATTCTCTAAGGAACATCCCTGGTGGACATTTTCCAGCTCATCCTGGGCTCATCCTGCAGCAAAGGGAGACTCAGAGGCTTGCACCTGGTTTCCTACAGACTTTGTCCCTTGCACCTATTCCTTGTGCTCATTTTGCTGGGTATCCTTTTACTGTCATAAATCTTTAAAAAAAAAAGATTCTATTTATTTGAGAGAAAGAGAGAGCACGCATGACAGCACGAGGGACAGGGGGCAGAGGGAGAGGGAGAAGCAGGCTCCCCGCCAAGCAGGGAGCCCGATGCGGGACTCGACCCCAGGACCCTGGGATCATGACCTGAGCCGAAGGCAGATACTCAACCGACTGAGCCACCCAGGCGCCCCCTTGCTGTCATCAATCTGAACCACAAGTACAACTATACGCGGAACCTGTGAGCCCTCGCAGAACCCAGGGGTGGTCTTAGTGACCCCGATAAGACAGTCAAGAGATGAAATGACTGATAATGATAGCCGGACATTTATAAAGAGCCTGTCTGTGTCACTCTGCCCTGTACCTGGCATGCTTTGTCTCCTCCTGAAATCCTCATGGAATCCCATCGTGTCGGGAGAAAGGTCCATTATTCAGATGAAGAAATAGAGGGAAATCATCTGCTTACATTAGAAGGCAGGGGTTCCTTTTCCATAGCAACTAATTTTGAGTGTAGACATCACCTTCATTCTACGTTTTCCAATCTGGGGATGGAAGCACCGCGAGGAGAGAGGAGCCCAAACTCTCTGCCCTGGGGTGGATGCTGAGGTTGGCCATACTGCTTTCCTACGGGGCACCTGGAGCTGAATGACCCTGTTTATTGAGGGACAGTCACTTAGCGTGAGGATTAATGGCAAACCCTGCAACTGGGGGGCCAGAGCCTGCTCACATGAAGGCCATGCTGCCACTAAAATCACATTTATAAATGATTATGAAGAGTACCTAACACCGTGGATCCGTGATACGCTCTACCGTGCAGTGGGGTCAAAGGACACCCGTCGAATCTTACAGTATGATCTCAGTGATAACGTTAAGATAAAAATCACACAGGAAAAAAAAAACAAAACTGAGGAGCGATGTGCCAACACGCCAACAGTGCAGGATTATGGGTGATTATTATTTTGTTCTTCCTCTGTCTCAATATTTTCCAAACGTTCCAGAATGAGGATACATTGCTTGTGATCTCAGAAAACAAGAATATGCCTCAAAAAGGGGGAAGGGAGTACCTAGCTCTCTGCCTCCCCCGAGCTTGCCTGGATGTGCCCCGGACTGCCTTCTCCTGACTCCCCAGGACTCTGGACAGACCAAAGGGACCAAGGGAGGAGCCTTCCCCCACAGTGGGGAGCCCCGGCTGCATGTCTGAGCTTCTTCCAGAGGAGGAAGGGTAAGCCTGGAGGTGCCGGGGCCCCTCAATTCCACAGCTAAATGCCAGTCCCTGGTGGAGGGGTAATGAGAATCTGGCAGCTCTCCAAAAGGCTGCTTTTACAAAAGATTTCTGAGAAGATGAGCAGGGAGAGATTTGGTGCTCTTTTAGCAAGTACCCGGGACTCCCCCTGATAGGACAGCTGGGAAGATAAAACCTGTGCAAAGTTTGAGGGGCAGGGTGGAGAGGCTAGTGAGCAAGGAGGGCTCTGGGGGAGCAAACAGGGAAGGGGGGGTCACAGGGCGGCAGCAACCTCAGCAGAAACCTGTGAGGCCCCCGTGCCTTCCTGACCCTTCCTCCCCGCCCATGGCTCCCTCCCCCGGGAGGGCACTGCTGGCTGGAGGCCAGTCCCACTGGCTGGCTTCTTCCCCACTCCCTCCCTCGACAGACCCTGAGGACTGAGCCCCGCCATTCACCTGACAAGGGTTGACTTGAGGACCTACTGTGTGCCGGGCCCAGAGAGAACAAGTGGCACCTGCAGCCTGTGAGAGATGCTGCTTCCCCTGGCAGGTCCCCGGAAAAGTCTGGCGACGCCAGAATCAGGAAAAGAGGAATGCAAGTGGAAAGAACAGAAACGGTGGACGGAGGCAGAACTGCATTTGAGCCATACTTCTGTCCCTTATGAGTCGTGAGTCCCAGGGCCGGCACTTCCTGCCTGAAAGCAGCACCGTGAAAGGACAATACCCACTTCTCAGCGCGGTGGGGATTCCAGGAGACCATGCGCAGGAGGTCCAGAGCCTGTGCACACAGGAGGAGCTCAGCGGGGCCGAGCCCACTCGCCACTCTTCCCGGAGTGTCTGCACTGAGAAGGGAAACCAGGTGCAGAAAAGCCTCGTCCAAGGAGCTATACAAGGAAGCAGGTGGCGGAGAGCACGCTTTGTATTCTGTAGGCTGGCCAGAGTGGAACTCTCTTGGTCAGTTCTATAAATAGGCAGGCAGCAACCTTGAGAACGGAGAGGAGGTTAGTGCCTTTAATGAGAAGACCACGGAGAGCAGGCACCGGGGAGGGCCTGGGAGCGCACCGAGTCTCCCTCGCACTGCCTGCCTCCGGTATCTTACAGAAGGGGACCCTGGGAGCCCGACGTGGGAAGGGACAGAGAGGGAACGAGTACAAAAAGGACAGCCGAGCACACACAGGAGGCCAGCCCTGGGCAGCCCCCCCGCCCCCATGCACCTCGGTTTCCCCATCACAAGACCAAGGGGCCAGAAAATCTGACGGCCACTCAAGCAGAGACCCTTCCAGAACCTCTGATACTGGCATTTTTGGTAACTGGGGGCTTCCAGTGGGGTCTTGGAGAGCAAGAACATCACCATCCAAAACTGAACAAGCCCAAGAACAAACCCAAGATTCCTGAGACAGCACTTGCCACCCCAGAGCAGGCTCTCAGGATAGGCCTGGGTGCAGGGGCTGGGAGACGCCACTCGAACGCCCACTGCCCTTTTCAACTAAAACGTGTATGTGTCATGCACGGAAGGCAAGGAGGCGGGGGATGGTCTAAGAAGCTGGTTTCTGTCTTCTTCCTGCCTTTTTGTCTCCAGTTTCCCAGACAGCCGCTTGCTTGTTGGAAAGAGTGGCTCTGAACGGAGAAGTGAATTCCTAGAGAGAGCTGGCCAGTGCCCCCAGCTCGGCACACACACGGCCATCCCCAGGCTCGGGCGCCGGCTGCGCCTCGGGTGCACCCGGCCATTCGTTTCTCAGAAGAACCACCAGCTTCTCTGGTGGGAGCAAGCCTCCATATAGCACGCAGCTTAGGCAGCAGAGGAACCTAGAAGGAACTCCAGCTGTGAAACAGAGGCCCAGGCATGTCTCCGTTGCGCCACTGGCTCACTGGGTGGCCCAGGGCTATGTCCTCCTCTCGCTGGACCTCGGTTTTGCCAACCGGCAATGAGCAGCTTGAACTCACTAACAGCTGAGGTCCTGCCCCAATAGGAAACTTCAATATCTTCTGGTTAGTGGCTCCATCCAGAAGGAAAGGCTGTATTTACCCATGACAGTCATGAGTCATGGCAGCAAAGAGATCGGGGGCTTTGAGATACACAGGGACAGAGTCCAGGCAGCTCTCAGGGAGTGAGTCCTCAAGATTGCGCGGGCTGAGGCTGCTACCAGGTCCTTGAACCAGATCCTGAGCCTCGGGGCTCCGAGGCTCCCCGTCAGCCGGAAGGGACCAACAGCCAGAAGGACAGACGGAGCATCCGAGGTGTGGCAGGATGCACATGGCAACTCAGCTTTATCATTGACAGCAGGGACCCGAGGGCCGGAGAGACAGACATTCCTCCAGTGGGACTGTGGCTGTGCAGCTCTGCTCCTTGCAGGCAGCCGCCTGTGGGTGGAAAACCACATCCAACACCCACCTTAAAGCAACGTGGATGCTCTGCTTGTGCAAGCTGGTGACTGTCACCCATGCCTATCTCCTGCATGGCAGCCCGCACAGCCAGTCTCCTTTTCTCCTGAACCAACTGTTTATTAGCTGTGCCACCTCACACAGGTTACTGACCCTCTCTGTTCATCCCTTTCTCTCCTGTAAAACAAAGATCATAATTCCACTCTCTCTCTGGGTAGAGGGGCCCTATATGGCACAGTGCCTATCACCGGAGAATTCAGTGAGCTGTGGCTTAAAAAGGGCACAATGTGAGACCCAGGGAGAGTCCACTATAGACGGAGCGGTCATCAGAGCACTACTCCCACGCTTGTTACCATGGGGTTTGCTGGTAAAACCTGACCTAGGGCTCGCGTGCATTCCACGGAGTCAGATCCTTGAAATCTCGATCTGACCCAGCAGACGGCATGGCTCAGACACCATCCAGCCGCAGATGACTGTTGAGGCAGCGTGTTATGGTTATGGAAATGTAAATTATATGTGTATGTCTTCACACTTAATAACTTGCTACTTGGATTAATGCTCTCAGGAGGCAAATTTGCGTCACTCAGCTCTTCAGAGCCGACTGGATTCACAGCCCAAGTGACAGGATTCTCTGCTCAGCAGAGGACAGAGAAAGCCACGGAAGACAGCCACAGCATAAAGGGGACGGGGTGTTGTGTGTTCACACGGCAGATGCACAGATGCTCCTATGTTCAAGAACACGCACCAAAGCACAAGTGTGAAGTGAACCACAAGGTCACAGGATGATGAGACTACTGTCCTCAGGGGCACAAAGGACACATTGCTAAGTCTCAAGGAAGGGCACATCATGGTGACTCATCCAGCCTATTTCAGGACACAGACCTTTAGGGGCGAGGTTTTCTCTTCTCCAGAACAGAGATGCTCAGCCTCAGGAAGGGTAGCCCGTCTAAGAGCAGGGTTCAGGTTAGTGATCAGGAAGAGAGGAAAGAAGGATGCGCACTTGCTCTTCCTGACCCCACCCTGCCCAACTGGGGCTCACTGGGTACCAATCCTGACTCTGCTGTTGACTTGCTGTGTCACACAGCAAATTACCTAACCTCTCTGTGCCTGCTTCTGCATTTAAGATGCAACTGTTGTAAACATTATCAAGATAACACAGAGGTGCCCGACTGGCTCAGTCAGAGAAGTGTGCAACTCTTGATCTCAGGGTTGTGAGTTCGAGCCCCACGTTGGGTGTAGAGGTTACTTAAACAAATAAAACTAAAAAAAAAAAAACAAAAAACGTAGACTGCCTATACATAATATATAGCATCTGGCACATAGTAGGTACTAAATGTGAATTTCCTTCCTGAGTCTACCAGCTCCTTCTCCCAAACCCAAGCCCCAGAATTCCCTAAAGCTCTAATCTACATGGACACAAATACAGAGGCAACTCTAGCCTCTCTCTTACGACTTTCCTCATCTCCAGAAACATCCTTCCTTCTTTTAATCCACGCTTCCTCACATCTGCCCTGCCTTGGACATTCAGCCCATTCCCACCACCTCCAGGAAGCCTTCCTAGATTGTGAATGACCTTCCACCTCCAAGAGCACCCAGCACGCTTCTATATTTTCATTGCCATGTATACTAGAGTCTCTGCATCAGCTTCATACCTCCTGTCTCTAGAACTACAAGATATGTTCCTTGAGGCACAGTGCATGTTCTGTTTTCTTTATAACCTCTTCCAACAAGATACTTACTGAGCTTTCTAAATGCCAGGCAGCCCCCAGGAAATCTGTTCAAATGAGGCCGCAGAAAGATCAGTGCCCTAGACTAGGGCTCAGGCAGCCTTAGGTCAGCGCCCCATGCTTCTCCACACTCATGGGAGACATCCCCTCAGGCATGCATGGGATTTCGTGAGAGAAGCAAAAGAGTGGCCGGGAGCTACAGCTCTGGAGCCAGGCTACCGAGATTCCCACCCCAGCTCTACCACCTGCCAATGGCAACCTTGGGCAAGTTACCAGTCCGTGCCCCAGTTTCACAGGTATAAGACGGGTTAGGAGCGCTATTATATCACAGGGTAGTTGTGAGGATTAAATTAGTTTACATGCATAAAACGTTTAATGCTTGGAACACAGGTAAGAGCTGCAAAAGGGTTAGGTATGATTATGATAGGGAACCCAGAGTAGAAGTCTCAACCCACCATCCATGATAACTACTGCCTGTCCTTCTGGAATGTTCTGTGCATTTTATAAACATGTGGATGCACATATACAAAACTACTGTTGTCAGGGCGTCTGGGTGGCTCAGTCGTTAAGCGTCTGCCTTCAGCTCAGGTCATGATCCCAGGGTCCTGGGATCGAGCCCCGCATCGGGCTCCCTGCTCCGCGGGAAGCCTGCTTCTCCCTCTCCCACTCCCCCTGCTTGTGTTCCCTCTCTCGCTGTGTCTCTCTCCGTCAAATAAATAAATAAAATCTTAAAAAAAAAATAACCTACTGTTGTCTGATCTTCACATAAATTGACTTACACTTAACATTTTCATCACCATGTTTTTTCCAGCTAAAAAGATGTATTTTGAAGATCTTTTCTCACCAGTTCAATGACATTAAGCTCATGTCTTTGTGCATGACTAGGGCGCGCTCCCTGGCAGAGATGCACCACCACTGAATTCCCACTCCTCTATTGTTGGACATGCAGATGGTTTCTCGATTTTTGCCACTGCAAACAAAGCTATGATAACATACCTTTTCATGCATCTTGAAGCACACATGGGTCTAATTCTCTAGATCAGACATAAGTGGAATTCCTAAGGCAGCGTGCAAAATTAATGCATCTTTTTTCATATGCAACCTTGTCCCTCCCTGTTGTAGTTTCTACAACCACCTGCAGGGGCGCAGCACTATGACATCCATGCCTACAGAAGGCGCTGTGGATGGGACTGGGTGCGGGCTTTCCAATGCCTTTTCCCAAAGCAGAGCTCACTCTGGTGCAGGGATCCACCCTCCTTTATGCTTTCTTCCACAGGCTCCAGAAATCTAGTTATAGACAAACCTTGGCTCTATTTTCCAACTGCATCTGGAAACTAGAGAATTGCCAAGCACCAAAATAAAAAGGTATTTTAGGGTGAGGATTCCACCCCCCCAAGAGTTTTTCAGTGAAAGGTATATTCACTAGAAAGCCATTCCCAAACAAAGTTTTATCTCTTCCTGGCTAGGATACTTTAGACAAGTTGCCTCAGCTTTATCACCTGTTAAATGGGGCTACTAATGCCTACTCTTAGAGAGTTACTGTGGGTACAAAATGAGGACTGATGAGATAATGTACACAAAGCATCTGGCACTCAGTATGGTGCATATAGCGGGTGCCCAACCTTGGTGGCTAATATTATCGGTAACAGCAAAATTACAGGGATGACCACACATTTTATTCTTCCCATTGCCCAGATGAGTAAAGAGACTCTAGGTGGTGGCGTGTCTTAAGCAAGGTCAGAAAAAGGATAAGAGGCAGGGCTTGGATTTGAATCTTGGACTTTCCAAACTGGTGCTTCTTTCACTAGTAGTGAAAGGGGGTTCAGATACCCAAGGGCAACCCTCTGTCTTGGCCTCACAAGATGGGCAAGGAGAAGGTCTGAAGAGGGGATGTGGGACTTACAGACCATAAACAAGTGAGAGCCCCCCGAATTCTTGAACCCTGAGCTGGTGCTAGGTTCAGGCACATGGGCTGGAAAGACCCTCCCCATTCAGCCCCACTTTGAGGGAGGACGGAAATTAATGGTGTGTGTTCTCTGCCCCAGGGGTGTATTTTAATGTCATGAGAAAGTAAAGCCCTAATTAGTCCTGTCTTCAGAGCTCCTTCCCTCTGCATCACATTTTTATCTGTGTTAATTACCTCTTACAGGGACCACTAACTGCAACAGCTTCCCAGCCTCTAAAATCAGTCTCTGCTGCACAGCCAGGACATCCTTTTAAGATGCGGGTGGACCCTGTCCCCTCCCTGCCAAAACACTCCCATTGCTTCTGATGTAAAATGCGAACTCCTCACAATGTGTCTCAGGCCTGTGTGGCTGGCCCTAGGGGCTGCCTGGCCAGCCTCATCACCAGCCTCATTGCCTGTCCCTGCCACTGGCCTTTCTTACAGTATCAAACGCTCCAAGTTCTTTGCACGTGCTGCTCCCTATCCCTGAAAGTACGTATATCAACATACGTATACAGTGATTATTTTATTTATATCCTTCTCAGTAGATAGAGAAGTCAGGGAATTCTTCTGTTTTGGGCACAGATGTGTCAATAAATATGAAAGACTGGAAATCGTGGGTGATTCCACATAAAATGAAAGACAATGAAGAAATGCAATTGTAATATCCTTCCTCCTGAAATTGATTGCCTTCCTTTGAAAACTGACTGCCAATGAAGAATTTTACCTCTCTGGAAATACCAATGAATTCTCTAGTAGAATCTAAACAATGCATGAATTTCCCTTTTTGCCTTGGTTGCTAGGAAGCTCACAACTCCACTTAAATATGAAATATTATTCCTATTAAAGGCAACACACACACACACTTTCCAGTATGGTTTCTGAGCTCTGTGACTTTTTCTTGATGTTCTTTCTAGGTTAAGTCACTCAATTATTTCTGAAGTAGGAAGAAATATTAATCACAAATACATTAACAAGTAAGTAAATAGGACATGTAGAGTTCAAAGAGGATGTTAAATCACACCAATCATATAGGAAGAGCTCAGGAAAACAACTGCCAAGTGAGTGAATGAATGCTGAAGTACATCTCAAGGATCAGACACCTTATACACAGAGTTGGAGGCAGAGATATTTTTCATAGACGCTTGGGCAATAACTCTGCTTTCTCATCCTACTCTCTCCTTCCACACCCCAGAAATACTTTACTGCTGCTGACTTTGGTCTAAGAATCATGTCATTTAAAAACATTCCCTTAAATAAAAGTCCAAAAAGTGTGAGTTTATATTCTACTGGAACGTTGACATACGCGGGTAGTGGTATGCCGAGAAAGTCACTATGTCTCAAAGAACGGTGGCTTCATGTTGGTGTCCCTCACAGCTGTGTGCCTGTCAGGGGGCCAGGATCTGGGGCAAAGCTTACCACACCTGCTCTGGCTCTTTGTGGCCACCTCACCTCTTCAAGTGGCTACATCCTCAGGGAAATCAATATGGACTGCAGAGCAGTCCCCTTCCACGAGATGCAGCTCAACATATACATGAAGCAAAAACAAACAGAAGCAGGTGATCCAACCATCAGGGAATGTGAACGCACAGAAATAAAGGCCAGGGGACAGGGCAGAGAAACGACAGCTAGTTAGGAGGGTGGAGTAATCAACATCTTCTTTTCTCCTTTTGAGTTGTTGTTGTTTTTTTTTAATGTTGTTTCAATTTGCCTTTAATTGGAGCCTTACAAAGTAGAGTTCAAGAAATCAACTCTTCATCCCCTCCACTGTTCTTTCTTAATGAGTTTGACCTTCTCCAGAGGCTTGGGGTGAAGAAGGCAGCCCTTGTTCCAGTACTGGGAACACCAGGATCCCGGAGGCTGGAACAGGGACCTGACATTTTAAAGCCCCTGATCCCTGGTATCTTTGCTCCTAAACGTCTCAGTGAGTTAAGGCTGTAGGAAAAGGAAAAACATGAAGGATCAAAAGAGAGAGAGAGAAAATGTTGTCCTTGGGGATAATGCCATGAGAAATTTGCAAGACAGTGACAGAGTCGCCATCCCCTTGCAAAAGAACTCAGGAGATGAGGACAGAGCAGATTCCAGAAAGATATTGATTCCCTTTTAATGCAATTCTTCAATTATCCACTATGCCTGGCTTTTAGTCTCTTATAATTTAAGTAAATTGCTTTACAAATGTTCTTTTAAATTTGGTCTCTTTATTCTTTTCTTTCTTTTGGGAAGAACTAACAAGATTCTAGGAGTCATAAACATAATCACTCAAGGTGAGCCTTGATGGGTTTCCAATGGCACTGTTGTGATCTAGAACCAATGTCCATAGCACATCCACCTATCAGAAAAATCTGATTATATATCAACATTTTCTTTGCCCAAGATCGGATACGTGGATGGGGTGTATTCTCCTGGAAGACACTTAACATTCCTGTCCCTTATCACTTTCTGTGCATTCCGTTAACAAGGGATAGGCCTCCAATTTAACTCACCCTCGAACTGAAGGATCTGAATTCCAGGTGGATGAATCAACCACCTAACAGCTACTCCTAACAACCATCTCTTAAAGAAAAAGGCTAATAGATCTGAGGAGCTGGAAATGTAACACTCTTGTGGTTAAATGGGGCGTAGGACATCAGTAAGTTACACACCAAAAATAAATAAATGTATATATATCCCATATATATATAATAATGTACGTATATAATACATATATTCAATATGTACATACAGCTATACAAATAATAAACATGCAAAGGAGTTCAACTTCACTATTTAAATTATGCAAATTAAAATAGGATTTTTTTTGTCTATCAGATCAGCAAAAATGGAAAAGAAATATAATATCCGGTGTTGGCAAGGCTGGGGGAAAACGAAGCATCACACACACAGCTAACACTGGTAGAGGGGGCTATAAAATAACAAACTCTGCTTCCCCAAGAACAATCTGGCAACAGTTACCCAAGTCTTAAAATTCTGCCTATGCCCAGAGCCAATGCCACTTCTAGAAAGACAGCCCAAGGAATTTTTAGAGACATGCTTCCAGATTAACGTGCCAGGACACATTGTCTAAAGCAGCAATGTGGATAACGTTTAAAAAACAACCTGTCCAACAAGAAGAAATTAGTCCAATAAATCACGCACCTCTTTGCTATGACGCAATCATTAAAAACCATGTTCTAGAAACATTTATTGGGGTCGAAAAAGAATCATGTTCCACTGTTTGGTGAGACAGGCTCAAAAACTCTGTTCAGAAAGGCAGTTTTGTAGAAAATTCCCAATAGGAATTTACACACGTAGGCATGCGGGGGACTGGAAAGACGACAATCAAATTGTCAATAGTGATTATTTCTGGGCGGAGCAGATTATCAATGACGGGGGAGGGTCTTTTTCCTTTGTGTTTTCCTGGGGTTTCCGAGCTCTCTAAATTGAACCCATCTCTCTCGGGTCATTAACGCACACGCGCACAACACATATTCTATTTTAAATGCGCAGGCGGACTCCTCTGCTCCTCATGTCTCCTATGAACCAAACAAAATGGCCCTTCCTTTGTCCAGTCTGTGACGGTGTTGGCGACCACCGGCCTTTTACCAGAGGCCCGGGGACCCCTGTTCGCGCTGTGCCCGCGAAGCAGGCAGCACAGATTCGCAGCCTCCGCCAATCAAACCGAAGTTACCGGTTTAACCTAATGGGGCTGGAGTTGAGGTCACGGTTAATCTGTTTAGGGAATTTCCACAGACAAGGCACAAAATAAAATCCTGACAAAGGTCGGGGCATGGCAGGAGAGAGAAAAGGGGGAAAAGAGGGGGATAAAAAGGCCCAAAGTGCACAGGGCCGGGCGGCCATGGCCTGGGCTGTCTGCTCACTCCTGGGTGTTCTGATCAAAAGGCTGCAACACCGGTTCAATAAGGAAAAAAACATCAGAGAGGAAATGTACATTTACTGAAACGGTGCTCCGGCCAGCGCCGTGCTAGGCTGGACGCCCGCCAGAAGGTGGCAATGAGCACACACTTGGGAGGCAAGAAGATAAGGAGTTCAAATCCCAGCCCTGCCACCTCCTACCTGCGTACTGGTGGCTGGTCCCCTCCCTTCCCAGGGCTCGGCCTCCTCTCCCTGGGGGCTGCGCCCAAGGGTTGGTGTGGACATTTGCGCCAAGCCCTCGCAGAACTCCAGGTGGCACAGAGACGCCCGTCCCTGGGGGCCGTAGTTATTCGTGGGCTCAGTATTACAAGTTCATAAGCATCTTGGGTGCTATGTATTTTATACCAGGAAGAGTGTTATCTGGTAGGGAAAAGACCCCAGCACAATGGGGTGAACATAGCAGGTAATCATGAAATGTTCAAATCGACAGATGCCCCCAGTGCTTTCACAGGTTACCTGTATGGCCATTAGTATCCCCATTTTAGAGACAAGGAACTTGAAAAGGGAAGTTAAGAAACTTGCCTGCCGTTTGGCTATTATTCGCATTACAACGTTATCGAAGAGGCATCTGAGAATCAGAGCGGTCAAGGAATTTGTTCAAGGCCCGACGGGTGCACAGTGGCAGAGCCAGGCTTTGAACCCAGAGCCCCTGGCTCCAGAGCCCAGGCTGAAGCATCACGGGAGGCCGCCTCTCCCTGGCTTTGGAGTAACGGATACACCCCCTCAAGTCAACAAAATCTGGTTTTAATTCCTGGCTCTGCCTTCCTGTCCGTCTTTGTGACAACAGGCAAGTGACGAACTCTTTGCAATTTTTTTGCCCAACGAAGCAATAAAAGCAGTACCTCCTTTGAACCTACTGGGCCAGTGTGAGGTTCAAGTGAGTTCATACATAGAAAGTCCTGAGAATGCCGTCCGGATTACTGTAAGCCCTCAATACAGAAGTTATTACTGGCCACAGAGCAATTCAAGGAAACCCTGGAGGATGTATAATCTGTGTGGCAACAAGTGAAGCAGGGTCACTAGGCTGATGGAGCCGCAGGGGAGGGGTTCCCGCAGATGGGGTAGCTGCAGGTGGGCGGGGCGATCCACTGGGGCTGGCCTCACAGGGGCTGTGCGTGTGGACAGGTGCAGGGACATAGAGCCGCCTTTCAGAGGAGGGCGTGCTGCCCGATGGCACTCAGGGAACAGTCAGAGAAAAGGACTGTCTGCAGACAGAAGGGGATCAGATCATGGGCAGCCTGAACATCAGATTCAGGTGCTCGGCTTCTGCCCTGAAAGCCAGTACAAGGCGCTAGGCAGGGCACCGCTTGATGAGAGACAAATTTCGAAAGCGTGCCCTGCCTCCAGGACGCTGAATGGACTGGATGAGCAAGACGGGAGACAGACAGCCAGCCAGGGGGCTGCTGCACTTGGGCCTCCAATGGCAGGGAATTCGGCCTCCAATGGCAGTGTGGTCTGGGATGTGCTGGGGAGGGATCAGGCCTGGAGGGTCTAAGCTTGCCAGGGCTCGTGCAATCCCCAACAGGGAGACTGTAGAGAGGAGAGCAGGTCAAGGTGACTAACTTGAGAAATGTCCACGATTTGTGGGCAAGAGGATGAGTTGCCTTCAGAAGGTAAGACAGGAGCCTTGACTTCCAAGGCAAATAAATGCTAATACTGGGGAAGAGCTGAAAATATAAATTTAAAAAAATAAAGATACCAAAAGGAGGCCCAGGTCCTGTTCAGAGACAGCACGGCAGAGAGGAAGGGATTTGGAGACAAACTGCACATCTTGACTTAAACCCTCAGGACCAGAAGAACTCGTGGAGGGAGGAGAGGGTTTAAGAGAGTTTGGGAGCACCTGGGATAGGCTTGGGGCCCCCTGAGGAGAAAGAGGAGGTGGCAGGAGAGATGGAGCAAGGATCAAGGTCCCGCTGGGCTCAGACACACTGCAGGACACCACATCCTCCACGGCCCACAGGATGGAAACGGCAGGAGGACTTCCCCGAGACTCCCCCCCTTCCCCACCTGTATGGGAGGGTAATTTCTGAAAGCTGGACCACTCTTCTTCTCCTTTCTTAATCAGAAACCTCTTAATGAAGGCTCACACACCATTTCAGATGTGGTTCAAATACATTCCAGGGTTTGTTGTTTTGTTTTGTTTTTTAAGTACAGATGCCATATTGTCTAATCACCACTTTCAACCTGCATTAATTGCTTTAATGGGGTTCTGGAAAAACAGCTACCTTCTCTCCCTTCTCATCAAGGCTCCCGGGGAGCCCAGCAGGGAAGGATGCTGGGGAACAAGGCCGGAGATGCAGCTGATCTGGGAACCACACTGTCACACACTGGCCTCTGAGCCATGCACCTGCCCCACATTTTTAAGGGAGGTCGGGACATGCAATTCCACCTGATCCCTGGGCTTTATTACTGCTGTAAAACGAAAGAAAATGCAGATGCCAAAACCCAAACAGGAGCAGTTACATTTTTAAGGAAACTCTATGTGGGAATATTGACCACATTTAGTAAATGACTCTGCAAATTCAAGCAGCTACCATGCATCAGGAGGGCCCTGAGCCCCAGTCTTTTCTTCCAAAGGCACCTTTTTTTCTTTTTTTTTAGACTAAGCAGGCATAACAGAAGACTTTCAAAGCCAAGAGGATGCAGTCGATAACATTTTTCATTACAATACTGCAGTAAAACCTCCGTGGCCATATTTCTCAAACTTGTGGTGTGCGACAGCAACAATAAACTGTTTGTGAGGGCTAGGGGCCAAGTTCAAGGGTGAGGGGGGTCTGCGTCACAGAGAGGCCAAGGGAGCCGCTCAAGGTCACAGCCAAGTAACAGTCAGATGAACCCAGGTCCATCTTCAAAAGCCATCTCTAGCCTCTCTTCCCGGGATTGTCCAACCTATCAGCTGACCTTGCACCTCTGGAGTCCTGCCCCAAAACAGCTCAGGATGGGGACAGGGTGGGTCTACCTCTCTGGTCAAGTCTTTCTATGGATAAATGTTGGGGATGGGGGCAGATCCCAAAGGAAGGTGGTGCTTCCTAAACCTCAGTATGATGAAGACTTGCCTAGGGAGCTTGTTAATTCTTGGGCAAGCTACATTTCTGAATCACTACTTCTAGAGTATTTAGAAATACCCTTTTAGATGTCACTTTGCCATGTTCTTCCCTGTAACTTGCAGCTTTAGAATCTGGTGAAGAAGACATCTTGGGACTTGTTTATGGGGGGCTGAAATATTTGCTTTGCATTCAAAGTTGAGAGGATGCTGATATTACGAAAATTCAGGTAGAGAGGAAAAATAACTATGAAACTGGCTGCCAGCTGAAGCAAAACCACAACCAATTTAGCAGAAGGAACACAAATTCTCAAAGGGGAAGAAGGTAAAGGGGTTGGGACCGGAAAAGGTGAAAAAAATAAATTCACTTGTGCATTCTCGATAGAGAATAAAGCGGCTTTTAAACATATGTGTGATTAGCAGGAACCTGGCCTCTACCTGAAATGCTGGGGCTTCTTAAAACCTGAACAGTGCTGGGTTTTTGTTTTTTTTTTTAACAAAAAGCCAGAAGATATATCTCACCCAAAATTGGTTCATTGATTGCTTCAGAATGCACAAATGATTCTATTTTGGAATCACAGACACAGGCTGCAGAAATAACCCACTTCTGGGGATGCGGTTTTAAAATTAAGAGCAAAGCAACAAATGAACTAACCAAAGAGGTCTCGTAGGGTGGTCTGGGCTGCAGAGGGTGGGAAAAGCTCCTGCCCACCCAGGCACAGACCACTTTTTTTTTTTTAAAGGTCTTTTACTGAAGTAGTAGTATAGGGTTTCCTATTTACCAAATGTCTTTGTACCTATTAAGTCATACGATTCCATACCCATCCCGGAAAGGCAAGCAGGATATGGCTACGCCCATTTCACAGCTCCAAAGACTGAGGCATCCAGAGATGTCATGTGATCTGCTCACAGCCACACCGTCAGCTTCTTGGTAAAGCATACATTAGAGCCTAGGGCATTCCTCGACGTTTTTCTCCAAGCACCCACTGCCTTGCAACACACAGATTTTCTTCGGGTATCCCAGTCAGGAACCAAGGAATCCTGAACTCACCAGCATTGCATTGGATGCGAGATCATTCTATTCATTCAGCAAATATTCATTTACTAAAGTACCTACTGTGTTCCAGGCACTGGGGTAGGTGAGGGAGCGACAGAGACCAAATCTTGGTTTTTGTGGAGCTTATTTGTAGTGGGGCAGGCACATGGCAAACACGGTGAAATGTCCCTCTCATAGTGACCAGTGTGCTGAAGGAAATTCCAGCAGGGTGAGGGGATGGCGTGGGGGCCTGCTTTGGAGAGAGGGTGGCAGGGATGTGGAGGCACGTGGATGTTACAGTGCTTAAAACCGTTGGTGACCCGTGGCCCTGGGTGGGTCCATGTTCCCCCAGCCCCATGGCTCCCCAAGGGCAGGGGCCACTGACCATCCATCTCTGAATTCCAAGGACCAGCCACAGGCCTGGGGGCGCTAAGTGCTGCTCAGAGCTTGCATGGATAAAGGGCTCCCACGGGGACAGGTGGGGCTCAAACATGCCACCTGCCCTTGATGCAAGGGCATCAGAATCCCCACTTAATAAAATGAAGTCTGTGGATGCTTCCTCAAAGGCTCCCGAATGTCAGGCACAAAGTATGAGGGCTGCTTGCCTTCCAGCAGGGGGCCTGACCGTGTCTTCCAGGAGGCTGGCTGCATAACGACTAGGGCTTGGCTTCCAGGCAGGAAGGTAGGGCAGAAGGGCCACTTCGTTTCTAATCCCCATGGTGACCCTGGACTGGTCAATTTCTTCTCCTGGAGCCTGACCTGCCTGGCCTCCCTGCCTCCCCTGGGAAGGAGAAAGCACCTGGCACAGAGGAGGTGCTCACTCGCTGACACCAGCCTCCCCTTTTCCCGGTAGCGTTCCAGTAAAGCAAAGTTCAAACACAAGGGCACCGGCCCCATGGTGCTGCCTCCTGCAGTGGACTCCAGGAGTGCACACGAAACAAATGGTCTGATTCCTGTTCTTGGCACCCTTTGCCACCTGCCATGCTGTAAAAGTCAAATGAAATGTTTGCAGCACAGGAATCTTTAAAAAGCAGCCCCCCACCCTGGGGCACAACTAGAAGCCTGTGTGAGCTCCCTGTTAACATCAGATTCTTGCTTGGGGGTTTAAAAAAAAAAAAAAGGAAGAAAAAGAATAGGTTTTGAAAGATCTGTATTTCAACCTCCAACCACCTCCAGCCCTTAAATGTCATTCCTTCTAATCAAATTCTCTGGTCCTTGCTGGGCACTAGTTTGGGGTCCCTAAGCAGCGGAGACCAAACGCTGCTCTTCCAGGTCATAAAAGAACCTTGCTGGAAAGCCAGTTGGAGCCTAATCCCCCACGGATGCCTGCTTCAGTGCAAAGACTTCTGCAGGGCAGAGGGGGAGGGGGGAGGGGGGTGGATTATGACTCGGAGGAGACGCACATGTGCTAGGCGCATGAGCAGACAGGCGTGTGAGGGGCGGCGAGCACTTGACAGGTGCGTACAGGCTGTGTGCTGTGTGGCAGAGGTGGAAAGCAACAACACACACAAAATCCAATTAGTCGGGGGTTAAAGGATCATACTTATCTTTGCAGCCCCATCCAGATGATGAATCTACGGCAGGTAATAAACAACGCCAGATTTGTGGCAAGAGGAAGGTGACAGAAAACCAAGCTAGCGCCTGGGTAATTCTCTATCTCTTTCGTGTCCAGCTGAAAGCCAAGAGGCAGGAATCTTCTAATAATAATATCAATCCCCTCCCCCCAAAATAAGGGCATTCTCTTCCAGCCTACAAAATGCTTCCTTCATTTGCAGAGGAAATAACCAGTTGCAAGAAGATTTTTGTCCTACCCCAGGCACTGTAATTGTCTAAAACCTTGAGTATCAGCTTGGGCCACATAAATAAATAAGACTAAATTAAAGAAATGGACCCTCCCAATGCACTGCATCAGACTCTGGATCCAGCAAGCAAACATCGATTCAATAGAGTTTATTGGGCGCCTGAGTGGCTCAGTTGGTTAAGCGACTGCCCTGGGCTCAGGTCATGATCCTGGAGTCCTGGGATCGAGTCCCACATCCAACTCCCTGCTCAGCAGGGAGTCTGCTTCTCCCTCGGACCCCTCCCCCCCTCATGCTCTCTCTCTATCTCATTCTCTCTCTCGAGTAAATACATAAAACCTTTAAAAATTAAAAAAAAAGAGTTTATTAATAGTGAGCTTTCAACATGTCGTTGCTGGCAAGACCCACAGGACCCAAGAAAGAGGACGGGGCCAGAAGAAAGTGTGTGCGTCCCCACGAACACGTTACCCACGGTTTCCAAAATGGAAAACAGTAATCACACCAGTGGGAGAAGCTGCACTTCAGATACAAAGGTGGAAGTGGTAATAATTTATAATGGCTTCAGCTAACCATGTACAATAGGAAAATGACAAATGTGTCGTTTAGAATGTGCTGGACTAAACACAATGACTTATGTTAATATGGACAGATTCTTTGCGGGTTATTACGAGAGAAAGGGAGGGTGTGATGACTCTAATTAAATGAAAGGGCCCCGGCCGCTGTTTGTAACTTCTGGAACGTTTCAAATTCTAATATGCCCCTTGGAGATAGCCCGGGGGAGGGGGAATGCTGAGATGGTAATGAAGCCATTTCATTTTTATTGAGATGAAACACAAACATCCACACACACATCCAGGCAGCACGGGGCTTCCCCGCATCCTGCTACCCGCAGAATTAGGGACTCGGAGGACAAGCCAGTAAGTGAATGTCTTTCGAGAGCTCCCAGGGCAGTGCTGTGCACGCCACAATCCTATGGTCATCTTCTCATTTACTCTGGAACAACACCGGGGTTGGTGTTCTTGGGTCGAGGGAGAGCAGTCAAGTTCTCATCAGTACAGTGTGTAACCCGACAATTTCCTGAATTAGTAGGAGGCTACACAACAGTGCCAAGATTCTCGTCTCCCAATCCTTAGCCAACTTTCTTAACTCTGCCTTAAATGAAATCAATTCCAAAAGAACAAGAAAACACCGGATTAGACACTGTAAACGCCTTCTGTGTAGCACATACTGAGCAAATCGCAGATTGTCTGAGCCCGGAAGGGACCGTGGGCAGCCACTGGCCCATCCACCCTAGGACACAGAGAGGGTCACTGACTGGCCCATGGTCACACAGCAAGCATGTGGCAGAGCCCAGGGCAGCATCCCTGGTCTGTGGGCTCCTTGGCTAATTTACCAACGCTTTTTGGCTGAAAACCTCTGAAAGGTCTACTTTTTTATTATTATTAGTTTGGGTCCTGTTCATTCAAGATAGATTTTTCAAAAATCAAACATTTCAACATAATTGCAAATAGTAAATGGCTTGCCTTATCTGGACCTGTCACTGATGATTTAGCAAATAGGCTTCAAGAGAGGAATGGGAGCCCCCTGGAGAGAGGAACAGAATCCTTGCTGAAACGCTGAGCAACAATGGATACTTGATTTGCGAGAGAGAGAGAAGTGGAAAAAACTTTGTATGGTCAATCTCCTCTGTTCCCTGGGAGGAGATGACCCTCTCTGATTCATGAACTCTTAAGTAAATTGATTCCTAAAATTTAATTTTCCTTTTCTTATACACACACACAACACACACACAATATCTCTCCTTCAGGATGCTCAGAGGATCTTTTCCCCCTCTTTCTACCTGCAGGAGAAAAATAAAGGTTTTAAGATTGAAAACACATCTCAAGAGCCAAAACACAGAAATAACCTAAGTGTATATTGACAGATGAACAGAAAAAAATAAACATACACACACACACACACACACACACACACAGAGGAATATTATTCGGCCACAAAAAAAAGAAGGCAATTCTGCCCTTTGTGACAACATGGATCAACCTGGAGGACATTATACTAAGTGAAATAAGCCAGACCCATAAAAACAAATGTTGGATGATCTCACTTATATGTGGAATCTAAAATAGTCTAATTCACAGAAGCAAAGAGCTGAACAGTGGTTGCCAGAGGCTGGAGGGGTGGGGGGGAAGGAAACAGGAAAATAATGGTCAAAGGGTACAGACTTTCAGTTATAAAATGAGTAATTGATAATTCTATATTGTATGCTTGAAATTTGCTAAAAGAGTACATCCTAAATGTTCTTACCACAAAAATAAAATAACTCTGTGAGGTGATGGATGATTAGCTTGATTGTGGTAACCCTCTTACCATGTATGGGGATCACAAATCATCACATTGTACACCTTAATTATATGCAATTTTCATTTGCCAGTTCTACTTCCAGAAAGCTGGGGGAGGAAATAACAAACAAACGAATAAATGAACAAATAAAATAACATTGAAGGAGAAAGAAAACAGGTCTTGTACTAAATGCAGTGTGGTATATGGTACAGAAAAAGCAGAAAAACTGGTGATATTTGACTAAAGCCTGAAGTTCAGTTAAAAGGAATGTACCTACACCATAAAAATCCCTGACACGATGCCCTCCGGCACTGAAGCTCATAAAGAGGGGCTGAAAGTGGAGAAAATCCTGGTTTAGGGCAGTTTGTAACTAGTGGAGAAGCTGGGGCCTCTTTTGGCTCTCGGTTCAGGGACTTAATGCCCTTAATTTTGTGAAGATGTGTCAATAGCCCCCAGGGGTTCTTCTAAAGTGTCCTGAAACCGCCTGCCCATCCTGCAACCACAGAGCCAGGTTCCGCCTCCTCCGTTTTAAATTGCACCCACTCGGAAAGTCTGGTCCCCTTTCCCCCTGGAGTTAAGGTGACACAAAGCTGTATTCATTTTGCCTGTTGCTTCTGAAGCTTCCAAAGGGGTGTGTTCCGGGCAGGTTGTGTCTGGCGTTGGCCGGAAGAGGGGCACCCCGAGGCAGGAGCTCATTTAGCCTTAACTGACCCCTCCATAGGGAAAGTGACAGCCAGGGACCCGGGGGTGCTGCTCAGCTCACAGGGCTCCCACACACATCCGAAGGCAGTTCTGCTCCTTTGGGTGCTCAAAAACCACACCACGGAGAGTTCAGGTTTTACTAGACGAGCTAAGGCCCGCCCCAAGTCACAGAGTAACGGGACTGAGGTGGAAGTCAGGAGGGGTTCAGACACGACATGGAGAGCGACTCCCATGAAATACAGGAGGGCCGAGCTGAAGCTCAGAGCCAGGCAGCTCCAGCCTCTGCACATGCCTGACACTGGGATGCAGACCGACAGGAGGGCCTGTGCTTTTAATGTCCAGGTTACCGGAGGCCTTTCCAAAGTCTGTCACCTTGTGATGACAGAGTTACACAAGTCTTTTAAGATTGCCACTAAAATTGAATCCACAATTATAATTGACCATTTGGATCAAGTCTCTTTTGAGTATAAATTTATCATCTGGGAACTCCAGACCTTTTAGGGCCAAAGGCTAATGGGCTATTTCTTTATAAACATATGGAATGTCAGAGAAGGGGTAAAGACTGATGTGGGAGGAGGAGACAGAGAGGAGGGCAGGTGCATGGAAATCCAGAAGAACCATTGTCTGCTACCCCTCCCCCACTCCGAACAATATAAACCATCGGGCTTTTCCTAGAAACAGCAGAGAAGTGTCTGAAATCCTCAAGGGGCAGGGGGCAGAAGAGTTGGCAACCAAACAAGGAAAGCGAGAGTCAGGGAGGAGATGGTTGTGCCCTAAGTGAACAGTCAGGAAATGGGCTCAATACACACCTGACCATGGGTCACTGAAGAGGACACAGGAAGCAGCCCAGCAGGCCCTTAACCGGTGTGCCAATCACCTGCGCTGGGGAGGACCCAAGGCAGGGACAAAAGGTGTGGTGGTGAGAAGCTGGGTCACAGGGCACCCTAAACCCCTAGGAAGCATTCCCCACGCCCCCACAAGCTGAGTAGGTCACTGTTTTTTCCTCAAACTTCTCCACTTCCTGTTCAACGGTGGGCAAAGGTGGTGTGTGTGTGCGTGCGTGTGTGTGTGTGTGTGTGTGTGTGTAAACACCTTCAAGGGATTCTCGAATCCACATGCATACCAAACACTATCCATCTCAAACTCCAACTAGTTTTCAACAGCCCTAGGTGTGAGACTAGCAACCACGAAACTGCTTTCAACAGCTTGATTAAATCCCTGGGAGACTGTTGTCATGAGGTTATTTTTCTCAATTAACAGAGGCAAAAAGTGCAGCTACTCTCAAAGGGGTGGAGGATTTATTTCTGACATTCAGGCAGGGGCCTCCTTTCCAACAAGGTTAGGGACACTTAGCAGGTCCAGTTGCCTCGTTTTCCTAGTGGAGATCCAGAGGTTTGGAGAGGAAGCGTGTCTGGTCCCAGGATACACAGCCTGGTACACAAACAGCAGAGTCAGGTTAGAGCTTTGTGGATCACCAGAATAGCCTCCGTGGCCCACGATGGTGCTAACAAAACTTTCTTTCAGGGGCAAAACCCGACTGAACAATGAGAGTAGCAACAGCAGAAGCGAGACCACCCACTGATTACTAACCATATGCCAAGAGGGGACCTTTCCTTTTCTTTTTTTAATGCTCATAAGAATCCCTATGCCTTTTCACACTTTGTAATCATACATTGCCGGTGTATTTGATGTCTGTCTCCCACACGCTGCTAGCCTTTATGCAGGGTCCAAGTCTGTTTTGCCCACCACCTTATCCGCAGTGCCTGGTATTTATTTGCTGAAACAAAACTACATGTTCCTGTTTTAAAGAAACATTTTTAAAGAAAAATGGAGCCCAGAAAGATTAGGTAAATTTGCCTTAAGGACACACACCGGCAGAGTTCCCGTCACTCTGTCCTGTCCCCAAACCACAGCCTTACCTTGACAGCCTCAGCGTGGGTCACCCGGGCCAGGGATTTGTCGTTGACACGCAGAATCTGGTCCCCGACTCGCAGCCCTTCCTTCTCGGCCAAAGAGCCTGGCTCCACGAGCGACACATAGATGCCCACGCCATGCTCCGAGCCCCCGCGGATGCTGAAGCCCAAGCCCTCGTGGGCCTTGGCGCGACGTAGGCTCACCAGGCGCACCTCCCCGGGCCCCGCGCCGTCGGGGCCGCCCCAGGAGGGCTGCCGGTAGGGGGTGGTGGCGGGCAGGTAGAGGCCCTCGGCCGTGTACTGGTCGAAGAGCAACTGGTCGGAGCGCGGGATGACCAGGCGCAGCATGGGCAGCAGGCGCCGCTTGACCGGGCTGTCCAGCAGCACGCGCAGGGTGCGCACCAGGTCGAAGACGTTGCGGCGCGCGTGGTAGGCGTTCAGACAGTGAGTGAACTGCTCCCGCTCCGCCTCGCTCAGCAGCGCCGTCAGCGCCTGGTGCAGCTGGCGCACGTTGGCAGACAGCAGCCGCAGCCCCGCGCCCCCGCCGCCGCCCGCCCCGGCCGCCGAGCCCAGCGAGCCGGTGGAGGACGAGCTCACCGACAGGCCGTCCAGCTGCGCGTTCATCTCCCCGCCGAGGCCCGGGGCGCGCGGAGGGGCAGCTGCTGAGCTCGCCGGCACTGGCGCGACAGCCGGAGTCCGGGGTGGGGGGGCGGCGCGCGGAGACCGCGGCCCGAGTCTGGCCTCAGGGAGAGCGGGTGGGCGTGGAGAGAGGGGCTGGATCCGGGGAGGCGCGGAGACCGCGGTCGGAGTCTGGGTTGGGGGGGGGGGGGCGAGGAAACAGGGGCAAAATCCCGGGGGGGGGGGGTGGATCGTGGAGACCGCCGCCGGAGTCCCGGGCGCGGGAAGACGGAGCGGTCGCGATCCTGGAGTCCGAGGGGCGCAGAGACGGCGGCTGGAGTCGGCAGGACACGGAGACGGCGGCCGAAGTCCGGGCAAAGCGGAGACGGCGACAGGGTCCTGGGGGACAAGGAGTTGGCGGCTGGAGCCCGGAGGTCGCGGAGACTGCGGCTGGAGTCCGGAGGGGAGAGGGGGGGACGCGGAGAGAGCAGCTACATTCCGGAGGGCACAGAGACGGCGGGTGCCCGGAGTGGGGGACGCAGCAAAGCTGACCGACCCGTCACACCATGCCCGGGGCTCCCCCAGCCGGGCCGCCCGTTCCTCTCGGGCTGGGGGACCCCAAAGTCATAAGTTGGGGTCGGGGGCGCTCTAGTCCCAGAGCCCCGCGAACCGCAGCCGGTGGAGCCGCGCGGGCGTCCGCGAGGGGCTGCGGGGCATGTCCAGGGATGCAGCAGCCCGGGGCCCCTCGCGCTCCTGAGCCTCTCGGGCGCAGACGGAGCCGCGCCGCCGCGAGCAGGGACTTTGCGAACTGTTGAGCTGCCCGGGGCCGATCTTCCAGCGAGTTCCGACGCCTTCGCCGCCGCCTGCCCAGACTCGGCCCCGCCCCCTGCCCCTCCCCCTCTCTCGCCCCCTCCCCCCACGGGCTCTTCAGGAAATGACGTCCCGCCTCGCGCCTCGCGGTTGCCTGGAGACGGGGTGAAACAGTCCAGCCCAGGGGAAGAAAGGGGTGAAAGTGGGGGTTGGGGTGGGAGGAGCTCCGGGGGCACTGCGAGCCCCGCCCCCCACTTCTCCAGCCGCGAGTTGAGTTAAGGTGGGCCCCAAACCTATGCTCTTTTGGGATCGAAGCCTAAGCCTCAGGACCGCTTTGGAGCAATTAGCCGGCTAGCTAATTCACAATTGTGAGGGAAAATAGCCAACTTTTTGCCTCTAAAATGCTAAACGCTCCAGACTCGGTTTTCTACTTTAAAACGTTGCGCTCCCCTCTTGCACGCCCTGACATAGGAGTTCAAGTGTTTATGGGGACGATCGTTGGGCACGTACCGTGTCCAAGAGTATATACAAGCGTATACTGGTGCCTGCCTACTGGACCAGTGCCCGGTAGGCGGGAAAGCCTCTTTCAGCAATAAAAGTGTATACAACCCGCATACACACATACACAAATGGGTGAGTGTAAAACTGGTGAAATCTGAACAAGGTGGGTGGATTGTATATCAATGTTAATGTACTGGTTGTGATCTTGTCAACACAGGGGAAAACATGGGATGTCTCTGTATTATTTCTTACAACTTCATGTGAATCTACAATTATCTCAATAAAAATTTTAAAAATTTATAAAAGGGATTGGGAAGAAAAGCATTCTGTGCCTTCCCATCCCAAGACGAAATGGGAAGATATACCAAGGTGTGACCTAGAGCCCTCCTCTCCCACCCCACTCCCCCAAATGTGATCTAAATTCAAAGGTGGCTTTCTAAGGATCCCAGTGGCATGCACACACACACACACACACACACACACACACACACACACACACCTTCCAATCAATTGACTCTCCTAAATTGTTCTCCTATAGAAAGCTTTATTTTCCCTAAAAACAGCATGGAATTGCCAATGAAAACTTCTGTCTGGGGGAGAGATTGAGTATCACCTAACAGAGTAGTTTGAGCTAGCCCCAGAAAGATGGAGCATCCATTTATTTATTCACTTACTTATTTGGTCACTCTTTATTCAGTGTTTTCCAAGCACCTCTTCTGTATTGGGTCATGTACTGGGTGCTGGAGACAGTGGTTAAAAAATGAAATCGCGGGACACCTGGGTGGCTCAGTCATGTAAGCATCTGCTTTTGGCTCAGGTCATGATCCTGGGATCAAGTCCCATGTCGGGCTCTTTGCTTGGTGGGGAACCTGCTTTTCCCTCTGCCTGCCATTCCCCCGGCTTGTGCTCTCTCTCTCTCTGTCTCTCTGACAAGTAAATAAATAAAATTTTAAAAAACAATGAAATCGCTGGCCTCAAGGAAGTCACTGTTTCCTGGGGGAGAAAGACCACATGAATAAATAAAGTTAAAAACCAGTATGGTAAGTGTTGTGATGGCTGAGAGAGCCCAGGTTTAGAGGAGGGGAATATTTGAAGGACTTTATCAAAGAGGTGACACCTGAACAAGGTCTCCCTAAGGAGAGTGGGCTTTCTTTTCTGGGCATTGGGTAATCACAGAAGGATTTTCAGCACCGTTAGGTTAGTGCATGCCCAAAGCTGAGGCTGGGAATCAAAGCTAAATTCCCCCTCACCCCCAGTCTTCAGGTGTCTTATTCACTTCCCTAAGACAGATCTAGGTTAAATTAATACCCAATGAACGGGTATTTGACAGAGTGTTTTAAATAACCTGTTAAGCTAACCTTTGGACATATCTCTCACGGCCCTAAGTTTAGCAGTTAATGATGTGTATCATTCTTCCCCTTTTAACTACCACTGAAGCCTTTGATGCAACAAGCCAAAGGTATTTAGATAAAAAAAAATCAATCTCCCCCCCAAATACATTAATGGCATATCTCAAAATGACACTAAGCAGGGCTTAATTATATGCAGTCCAGGTTTTCTGCAAATGTATTTCATGCTCGGCTTTCACTTAGTTTGTGGTTCTAATTATAATTACTGTGATTGGCTTGATAAATGCACCTAGGAGCTAAGATTCCCCATTCCCAGCACTTTATCTCTGTGCAAGGATGCTTGCGAAAAGATATTTTGCTTCAAGCAGTAGAAACTACATCACACACACGTCTTAGTATAGAAAGAAACACTTTCTTCTGCAAACATCAGAGACCATCCGGGATGCCATGCTATTGTTTAATTTCACAGAGGCCAGTTTCGAGGTGGCGGGGCAGACAAGTACAAGAAGAGCATGGAAAAAGAACTCGTTGGGGCTTCTTCCATCCATCTTGCATAACTGCCTTAGTATCAGTTTGCACTGTGTACCCTCTGATGAGAGGCAGTGTGTAACTGTGCTCAAACCTCAAGAATCCTATTTCATGTCGGAAGATGTGTTTGTCCTTCAGAAATAAGCTCTTGGAAACCCAAGATGCCTGGGCTCCTGAGGGCTACACTGCCTCAGGGCTTCCAGACCTGGAAGGAAGCCCTGACTCTGGGAGCCAACCCAGCCTTGGTCGCATACTGCCCTCTTCAGAAGGAAAGTATTATTCTCTCATGTATGCCGCAGCTTCCCTTGGCTGACTTCACCGAAGTCAATTTCGATAGTGCGTTATTGTGCCCCAACTCTGGTGAATCAATGCCCTTCTCCTATGGATGTTTCTGGAACCTTGAAGACACTGGAGCAGTTGAAACACAGAGGGAAGAGTGAATTGTATTCAAGTCCAAAGTGCTTTGTGTCGAACTGGACGTTTGGTTGTTTGTTTCTTACGTTTTTGTTTTAATGAAGAGATAGCATACTGAGTTGCACTCTGGACATCAGGAAATAAACCATTATTCTAGTCCAGAACATCCCTTTACTAGTGGAGTGCCCCATAACAAATGGCTTCCCTTCTCATTTGGAGAGTTTCTAAACCTTTCCTGTGTCCCCAAAGGGCCACGTCCTGTCCAGCAAAAAAGCACGCAGCAACTCGTAGAATAGCATGCAGGTGTCGGTTCTTTTTTCCTCTTTTTTTATGGCAATCTTAAAAAGCCTTTTTCTGTTGCATAGTCATTTGGAACTCCTCCTCTTTCTTCTTATCCACTGGAATGTATCTGTAGAAGACGGCAGAGATTAATTTAATTTAAGATGCCTTTCCTGAGGGACATATAGAAAAATACAGCTAATGTTTATTGAGTGCCAGATACTGTTTTGAACACTCAGTCCTCCCAACTAGTCTGTAAAGAGAGATACAACCACCACCACCACCGTCGTCATCATAACCATCATCATCCTGGTAAAACAGACAGAAAAATCAGGACATAGGGATGTAACTGTCCCCAAGATTGCAGAGGTAGTTAATGGAAGAGTTAGGATTTGAACCCAGGCAGTCTGGCTTCAGAGTTCTTACTCAGCCACTATGATGTGCAGCCTCCCAAATGCTTGGTTCAGAGATGCTAAAAGGTCCCAGATGGGAATGGTATGAAGACCACATTTCCGTGAAAGTTGGGCTGAAACGTCAGAGGTTAAACACAAGCCACATACTAATGGTTCCCAGTTGGTAAGCTGACATTTGCTGGAGGGGAGAACATGTGGGGGTGTGTTGGATAAGGAACACATCATTGAGAGAGATGGGAGTGGAGAGGATTGGGCTCCCAGCCTGGACACGGAGGCAGGGGCTCAAAGCAATCTGATGCAAGGTGTCATAGGGAGTATCTCCCAGCTTTGGAATTATCACGTCCACTCCGGGATGTCCCCACAATGTCAAACCCCACAATGTCAGTCGGGATGGTATCAGCAGAGAAAAGGGAAATGTTCACCTCTATGACTGGTAGACAGTGCAGACAATATTGATGGAAGTGCAGGGACATAAGAAAGAGGCGAGAAAAAGAGAAAGAACAAAACATCAGGGAAAGAGGATACAGGTACGCGCCCCCCTATCCAAAAGTAGAGTGTTTTCTGATGAAAACTTTTGGAAGCTGAAATGAAGCAAAGAAGCAAAGAAGGAATTAACATTCATTGTTATGGAAAAACTTTTGACTGTCCTCAGACCCCAAAAATAGCCTTTCTCAGGCTGTTCTGATACCTTAGGACACATCTTGCTAACGGATACACAAAGTAAGTCAAGATCCAGCCCAGATGCTCACAGACACGACTCAGAGCTATGGTGGCCTGATGCTGAGTGTGGTTTCTGGGGAAGGAGCTTGGGGGGCCGCTGGTGGGAGGGATTGCGCTGCCTTTGTGACAGCTCACTGCAACACAAACCCTGAATGCTATAAAAATAGCACTTTTTGCCTTTTCTTTCCCCCTAAAAGTAAAAATCGTCTTCGAATTTCTTTGGGTTAGCAAAAACAGATACCAGCGTAGGTATTTTGTGAAAGGGAGGTGACATGAGGCAAACTTTTGAAAAGCGGGGGATACCGGCATCTATCTTGGCCTTGGCAAAATCTCCAAAGAGTCTGGCTCATGGTCGTAAAGAATTAGGTGATATTTGTGCTAGAAGAGTGAGAGAGCTTAGAACTGATCTCCAGGTTTCCAACCCATCTCTGATATTCACTGTGTGACCTTGGGCAAGTCATGGAGGTCTTATGTGCCTCAGTGCCCTTTGCCTGTGAAATGGGGACAGCACCATTGTCATCAGCATTATGATTGCCTGAGATCGTGCATGTGCATGGCAAGGACCAGGTGTTCCCACGAGGCTTGCATCCATCGTGGTTAAAGTTCTTATCACACTTTATTTTGCAGGGGGATCACTTCATATCTTTGTTTGAGATGCCCTGGCAAGTGCAATTCAGATGCTGCTCGTGTACAGACCAGGGGCCTCCTGGGGTCATCCTGGGTGTAGGAGGCAGAGGAAAGCGCCAGGACGGGGCACTCGGCTGTTCTGGGCCCCCCAAGAACAGAGCCATGGGCTTCTTCATCTCTCTGCGTCTCTCTGTGCATCCTTGACTCTCTCCCTCTCCCACTCCTGCGTCACAGATAGGACAATCAAGGGCCAGAGAAGGTTGCTGTCTTATCCACTGTCCCACGGGGCGCGAGTGGTGCCTCTCTCAAGGTCTCATTAGCAGCTAAAAGGAAAATGTACCGAGAGCTTGCAATGAAAGGGCTAAGCACTGTACAGGCATCCCGTCTGTAATCCTCACAATAATCCTATGACCTGACTTTACAGTTAAGAAAACCGTGTCCGGGCTCTGAGGCGGTTCCCCCAAAGTCTGTACTGTTAATCGCCCCCCCGTGCGAACCCACAATGCGCCCTCTCTGCACCTGGCATCAAGACAGATGGGATTGATGCTGACTTCTCTCATATAGCTTTGGGGGAAATAACAAATGATAATGATGGCAATAATAAATTGCTGGGAGCCAATTTGTGATTAGAAAGAGGCAGAGCCGTGGAAGTGACCTTATCAGGCATGCTGTGTTGTAATCCGATTGCTACGTAGAGAAGAGCTTCTCTAATCAGAGGATTATATATATTGGTTATACCCAGGTACTCACTCCACATATCAGCTTGGCTCAGATTAGAGAAGCCCCCAGAGGACACATCCTTACCATATACACATCAGCATGGTTAACTGGGGCATCCATTCATGCATTCACTCCGTTCGTTCATTCATCATTCCAACTTTACTTAGCTCCTCCTCCATTCTGCCAGGCAACGTTCTGGACATTCAACAGGAACAAGACCACCAGGGTTCCTGCCCTCCTGGAGCTGACGGTCAGGAGCTATTGTGTTGTGAGCCTCAAACATGCTAATGGTGAGCTCTGATGTTAGGTTCCCAGGCAATGCTCCTCGGCTGGCATCCCCTTCTCTGAGCCTCCGCTTCCCAGGCTTTTTGGCATCTTAGTAAAGTGCTATCAGTACTGCAGGCAGACTTGGTGAAATAATTCCAGGTTATGTAACCTTGGAGGAATTGTGTCATCTCTCTGAGCCTCAGTTTCTTTATTTATTAAAAAAAAAGAACTATAAAAAGGGCTATAAAAGAGTAATGATTGGAAAGCTAATGGAAATAATGCAGGTAAAGCACATAGCATGGTGCCTGGGACCAGGGCAGCTCTGGGCTGCTATAAGAATTGCTTTGAGGGGCACCTGGGTGGCGCAGTCAATTGGGCATCTGAGTCTTGGTTTTGGCTCAGGATGTGATCTCAGGGTCCTGAGATGGAGCCCCACATCGGGCTCTGCGCTCAGCATGGAGATTCTCTTTCCCTCTGCCCCTCCCATTGGTGAGCGCTCTCTCTCTCTCTAAAATGAATAAATCTTAAAAAAAGAAAAGAGAAGGAATTGCTTTGAGAAAATAACTCTTTGTTTTGCTTATCTGTATGGATCCTGTAAGACTTTTTTTTTTTTTTTTTTTTTTTTTTTTTTAATAATGAGGTGGCGGGCGCCTGGGTGGCTCAGTTGGTTAAGCGACTGCCTTCGGCTCAGGTCATGATCCTGGAGTCCCGGGATCGAGTCCCACATCGGGCTCCCTGCTCGGCGGGGAGTCTGCTTCTCCCTCTGACCCTCCTCCCTCTCGTGCTCTCTGTCTCCCATTCTCTCTCTCTCAAATAGATAAATAAAATCTTTGAAAAAAAAATAATGAGGTGGCTAAATTTCTGGTTAATTGCTTCATGTCTTCACTGATCCTCAAGGAGGCTTTTTGTTCTGTTTTGTTTATTTTTAACTTCAGTCTTCAGGGGATTCTGAAAAAGAATGCTGTTCCCGGGGCTTTCTGTGTACTGTTGGCCAAGTCCTTCCTCTCTGTACAATGAGGGACATGGAGGCAATGATCTGGAGGCCTTCCTATCTCTGAGAACCGTGTTTTTGTTTCTATGGCAGAGGAGGAGGTGGGAGGCGAAGGCAAGGATGAGGGAGCAGCAGGAAGAGCTTTCTGGGGTTCTAGGCAGACTTAGATTTACAATTCTGTCCCTGGCTCCCTGCCTGACTGATGACTCTTCCTCTGACTGGTTTGAGGCTCATAATGTCTCTTTGCCTCCGGGTTTCAAATAGCAGCTAATGGTCCTAGCTGCCTTTCATCAGGTTTTGTGATTTTGCCTTTGACTTTGACCATCTTCAAAGACACTTGGCAGACATCATTATTACATTTACAGGGCCCGGTGTGCCCAACCGCTTGGCAAATTGTGTCAAAGAATCTATAACTGTTACAGAAGAATGCTTGCTCTCTGAATTCTTCTTTATGCCTTGGAAATTTGATATCCTCATTGACCTTCTGTGAAGGTAACAATAAATGGAGTTTCAACATCCTGGAATTGTAGTGATCTTTTTTAAAGCCGGGTAGAACCTTAAAGATCATATTCATTTATTCATTCAACAAACATGGTTTGAGTGCCTACTGTGTGTCAGGCACTGTGTGGGAGCTGAAAGAGTTGACCTCTCGTCCTTGTTCTCATGGCTCCCATCTAGCTGGGAATAACATGGGACAAGTCATGCTGGCTCTGTGTTATAATAGAGTGTATTAGTTATATATTGCTCTATAATGAATTACTATGAACTTGGTGGCTTCAACAATACACATTTATTACCTCATAGTTTCCATGGGTCAGGAGTCTGGGCATGGGCTAGCTGGTTCCTCTGGCTCAGTATTTCACAAGACTGCAATCAAGGTATTGGCAGGGCTGGGCTGTGTTCTCATTTGAAGGCTTGACTAGGGAAGGATTCACTTCCAAACTCATTCAGTCAACAGCAGAGTTCATTTCTTGTGACAGTATGACTGAAGGTCCCACCTTTTCGCTGGCTGTTGGCTAGGGGGCCATTTTCTCATCCTGGAAACCAGGCACAGTTTTTTTTGCCATGTGGTCCCCACATGGCAGCTGACTTCTTCAAAGCCAGCAAGGGCATCTCTCTCTCCAGTCTGCTAAGATGGAGTCTTCTATAATGTAAAGTAATCTTAAGAGTGCCATTCCATCATCTCTGTCATATAAAGTAACCTAATCAAGGGAGTGGCATCCCATCACTTTTGCCTTATACCATAGTTAGAAGCAAGTCCCTGGTTCTGCCCAAATGGAAGGGGAGGAGATTATATAAGGATGTGACTCATTGCACGGGTCACTGTAGGGTGTGTGTGCCACACAGGAAATGGACAAAGGGTAACAGGTGTGCAGAGGAGGAAGCCCCTGCTTCTTCTAGGGGGAGGTCAAGAAGGTTTCCTGAAAGGGGCGCCTGGGTGGCTCGGGCGGTTAGCATCTGTCTTTGGCTCAGGTCATGATCCCGGGGTCCTGGGATCGAGCCCCACATCGGGCTCCCTGCTCAGCGGGAAACCTGCTTCTCCCTCTCCCTCTCCCTCTCCCCCTGCTTGTGTTCCCTCTCTCGCTGTGTCTCTCTCTGTCAAATAAATAAATAAAATATTTTTTAAAAAAAGGTTTCCTGAAAGAGGGGACATTTGAAGAGTGACACTTGAAGGATGAGTGGGGGGGCACCTGTTGGACAAGGTGGAAAGGACACTCTGGGCAGAAGGAACAGCACTGACAAAGACAGGAAGGCAGGGAAGACTACAAATTGTTCAGCGAACTGCGAGGAAGTTCCGCATGGCTGGATTCAGCAAGCATGTGGCCGGAAATACAGCTGGAGAGAAGGCAGGCAGCAGTGAATCACGAAGGACATGGAATGGTGGGCTAAGCACTTTTGACTGTATTCTACAAGCAAAAGAGAGCCAGCAGTTTGCAGGTACGGATTCAGATTCCTCCTAGAGGAGGGGTCAGCACCTTTTCTAACGGTTCTCGAAGATTGATAGAAGCGTTTGTACTTCATAAAGAATCCTCAGGGAGAGTGGCACCCTTTTAAGAGTATGATAGACACCAGAGCCTGCTAAAAACATGTCTGAGCCTCCATGGCGTACCAAGCCACAAACTATTTATGTTGGAAGGAACTTTTAAACTTCCTGCAAGCCAGCGACTGTCTTTTCTCCTCGCCTCAGTTTGTGCAGCTTGGTCATGTGTGGCAGGCCTCAGAATCAGATCGACCTGGGTTCAAATCCTGGTTCTGCCACTTGCCGACTGATAAGACCTTGAACAAGTAAGTGTAGTGAGAACCAAACGCAGTTATACACACCAAACACTCCTCTGGTATGAGTGTGTTAGTCTGTTAGGGCTGCCCGAACAGAGGACCACAGGGGGCTTAAACAACAGAAATTTATTCTCTCAGAGTCCTGGAGGCTGGAAATCTGAGATCAAGATGCCGGCATGGTTAATTTCTTCTGAGACCTCTCTCCTGGGTTTGCAGATGGCCACCTTCTCCCTCTGTCTCTACATGGTCTTCCCTTTGCCAAATTTCCTCTTCTTCCGAGGGCACAAGTCATATTGGATTAGGGCCCATCCTTTTAACTTAATTACCTCTTTAAAGACCTATTCTCAAATACGGTTTGTCTGAGGGGCTGGGGGTTGGAACTTCAACATAGGAATTTGTGGCGGGAGCAACTCAGCACACGATAGTATTTTCTCTAACTAACTAACGTCAGGTACGTCTTCCTCCACCTCCGATGGTGAAAATTTTCATACTCCAGTTGCAGGCATGATTTCTCAGCCTCTCATATTCTAGCTCTTCCATAAGAACTGGTTTGTCTCGTCAATCATCTTCCAGAAGGACGTGTGTTCATGCCTTGCTCTGTAACTAAAAGTACCAGCAACACCAGTCCTGATGGGACCCCAACCCCACTGAAATATGCCTAACAAAGCAGCTGAATAACCTTTCTTTAATTTAATCCAATGGCAGTAATTTTCCAGAACACACCATTACAAGGGAGCAGGATGATCTCCAGGGCTTTTTATGCCTAATTAAAAGGCACTGTAGCAAGAAGGAGATTGCAGTTACGTCTCAGAATCACATCGTTCTGATTTTGGAGTTGTAGGAAATGAGGAGTTTTTACCCAGCTGTGAGGAGGTTGGGCAGGGTGGCTCAGGGAAACTGTGGGGGCCTCTGCTGGTCACATGGAGAAGGATTTGCGGCATTGTTTCTGAACAATGTCAGAATAAGCCAAGGTCATTCCTCTTTCCTTGTAGGTGATGGGGCCAGGAAGACCTGACCATGGGCAGAAATGGTCGTTGGCCGAGGAATCTCAGGGATAGCTGATCCATTTTCAATATTAACTTATCCAGCAACACCTTCTTATTGAGCATGCACTAGGCGCTGTTGATGGTGGGCATGATCATCAAGATAACTGACACAAATATCTCAAAATCATGGACTTGTAACTTGGGGCTCAGGCTCCAGCACATTTGTGAATTCTGATCTCCAAAACTGTGCAAGACTCAATTTCTGTTGTTCTAAGCCACCCCAGTTTGTGGTAAGCTATTAAGCAGCCCTATGAAATTAATACCCATGGTTAATAAATAATTACCTGAGGTTGATGTATTTCAAGTATTACGTTATTTGACTCTTCCTATTTTTGTGGTTGTTTTGAGACTTCAGTGAGATAATGCATATAATGTGCTAAGCATGGTTTGTCCTCAGTAAACTCCATATAAATATAAAATTAATTATTAATGCCATATTTATCTTTTAAAAAAGATTTTAGTTTTAAGTAATCTCTTCACTCAACGTGGGGCTCAAACTCAGAAGCCCAAGATCAAGAGCTGTACGCTGGCTTCTTTCACTTAGCATAACGTTTTCAAGGTTCCTCCAGGTGATAGCAAGTATTAGTTCTCCATTCCACTTCACGGCCAAATAATATTCCACGGTGTGGCTACACTGCACTTTGTTTGTCCATGCGTCATTTGAGGTACATTTGGGTTGTTTCCACTCTTGGCTATCATGAACAACGCTGCTTTGAGCATTCATGTACAGGCTTTTGTGTGGACATAAGTTTTCATTTCTTTCAGGAGTAGAATTTCTGGGTCCTATGATAGCTCTGTGTTAAACCTTTCCAAGAGCTGCTAGATTGTTTCCAAAGTGGCTACATGGAGCCTTGGAGTTTTACAGCCTTGGGGGTCTTCTAAGCTAACATTTATACATGTAACTTTTAGTTCCTTCTTTGCTGGTGTGGTTTGCTTTGTTTCTTTGCTGGCTTTTTATAAACCAGGATTCAGATGAGATGTGGCTTCAGGCCCAGTGAACCCGACAGGGTTTGAGCAAGCTCTGCCTGGGCTTCCTGCAGGCCTCTGAGGTTCTGGCAGGATTTATGGCCGGTGGCTCCCTCACCTACCTGCTTACATTGGACTTGTGCAGAAGCTTTACTGTTCTTGGTTCTATTTCATTCCCGTTTTCCTCTTCTGTAGAGACTTCCATGCCTCCCCTCTTCCACCAGGCCACTGGGGAAGGTTCTGGGGGTCATCTCACCAGCCCCTCACTTTTTCTGGGGACTGAGGCAGGAGGGCAGTGCTGGGGTTGTAGGGGTCCAGATCAGCAAATAAGTTGATGGCAGAACTGAAATAGAAAACCAGGGTGTTGGGGCGCCTGGGTGGCTCAGTCGTTGGGCATCTGCCTTCGGCTCGGGTCATGATCCCAGGGTCCTGGGATAGAGCCCCACATCGGGCTCCTTGCTCGGCGGGAAGCCTGCTTCTCCCTCTCCCACTCTCCCTGCTGGTGTTCCTTCTCTCGCTGTGTCTCTCTCTTTCAAATAAATATATAAAATCTTTAAAAAAAAAAAAAAGAAAACCAGGATGTTTTTCCCCCCTTATTATAGTTATAAGGCATGCTTATTGTATAAAAATGAGAAAATAGTTATAATTCAAAAACAAAAACAGTTTTAAAAAACATCACCCATAATTTCACCACCTACAGAAGACTAATGTTAACATTTTGGTTTATAACTTTTATTCATTTAATTATTCATTAATTTATTCAATAGATGTTTATACGGTGTCTACCAATTGCCAAGGACTTTACCAAACCCTGCAGACATTTTTCTCTGCATATGTATATATGTGAAAATATATACATCATTTCCTACAAAAATCAGGATCATCTTACATATGTGTTTTATCATTTAAATTTGTCTATCATTCCAATGATATGTTATATATCCCTTTTTAGGAAGCTACATATAAATCTACATTCTCATTCTTAATGACTGCATAGAATATGCAATGAGTTATTTCAGCAATCCCCCATTGTTGTACACACGATTATTTTAACTTGCCTGGATATGATTTCCTTGATAATTACAGCTATTATCAACATAGCTGTAATCATCTTTGTGTCTTCTCGGTTCTTCAGATAAATTTGTAGAACTATAACTGCCACGTTCAAAAGGCATACAAATATTTTTAAGGCTGCTATTGATACATTTTGCCAACTGACTCATCAAAAGTAACTGGACAAGTCTGGTCTCCCAACAGCCATGCGTAAGAATGCCTGCGCCTCACCCCTCATCAACATTCTGCCAAGCCCCGGGTAATTGATTCTTTTCCAATAAGAAAAATAACAAATGGTTTTATCAGTTTCCTAGGGCTGTTCTTACGAAGTACCTCAAATGGTACGGCTGAGAATAGAAACTTATGGTGTCACAGTTCTGAAGGCTAATGCCCCAAATCAAGGTGTTGGCAGGACTGTCCTCCCTCTGAAAACTGCAGAGGGATCCTTCCTCCTCTTCCTGGCTTCTGGTAGTCCTCTATGTTCCTCGGCTTGCACGGCCTAACTCCAGTCTCTACCCTCATCATCACACGACTTTCTCCCTGGGTCTCTGTCTTCACATGGTCGTCTTATTACACGGACACCAGTCATAGTGGATCAGGGACCCATCCTAGAGCAGTAAGACCTCATCTTAGATAATGACATCTGCAATGACACTATTTGCAAATAAGATCATATTCTAAAGTCCTGGGGGGTGCCTGGGTGGCTCAGTTGGTTAAGCGACTGCCTTCGGCTTAGATCATGATCCCGGAGTCCTGGGATCGAGTCCCGCATCGGGCTCCCGACTCAGCGGGGACCCTGCTTCTCCCTCTGACCCTCTCCCCTCTCATGCTGTTTCTCTCTCTCTCTCTCTCTCTCAAATAAATAAATAAAATCTTTAAAAAAAAATAAAAAATAAAGTCCCGGGGGTTAGGGTTTCGGTATACCTTCTCTTGCAGGGTTGCAAGGGGGGCACCATTCAACTTAGAATGATGGCATTACATACTTGAATTTTTGACTGATTGGCAGTTTTTGATTACATACTGGAAATTTTGATTCATTAGTGGTAAAATTGAGCATTTTCCCATATGTACCTTAGGTCCTTTTTCCACAGGGGTGTTTGTCTCTTCCTTATTTGTTTCTAAAACTTTTTATATAATAAAAATATTCACGCTTAGACTCCAGGCTTTTCTCTTTGACTGAGTTTCAAACACAGCACGATCTGCACAGACTTTGGGGCATTTGTAAAATTGGCAGAGTGTGTAGTTTGCTGTGGGTGCAGTTCTCTGCCCACCAGCGCTATGAGAGAATCCTTCCCTAGGAGCCCAGCCGGAGGACGATGTGACTTCACGGCTTCTGTGTTAGTCAGGATAGGCTAGACTGTGCTGCTTAAAAGAATGACCCCAGAAATCTTGATGGGCTGCAGCACCCAGGTTTATTTCTCGCTCGGACCATGTGTCTAGTGGAGGTTGGCCGAGGCTCTGCCACATCATCATTGCCGGATCGAGTCTCCCAGAGCAGCTCCCATCTGGGACATCATGGTCGGGGAGACAGAAACAGCTCTGTTGTTTGAACAGGGAAATTTTTTAAAATTATTTATTAAGAAAGAGAGACCGAGAGAGTGACAGAGAGCACAGGTGGGGAGGAGAGGGAGAAGAAGGCTCCCCGTGGAGCAGGGAGCCCGACGTGGGGCTCAATCTCAGGACTCCGAGATCATGACCTGAGCTGAAAGCAGATGCGTAACCGACTGAGCCACCCAGGTGTCCCCTAACAGGGAGAATTTAATACAGGGAGTTCTCCTCATGAGTGCTGGAGGACTGACAAGTCAAAGGGAACCAGGAGGTTTTGCAGAGAGCCCTGCAGGCAGCAAAGACCACCCTGGGTCTGGGGGACCAAACGGAAGGCTTACTCTGAAGCCAAGAGCACAGAGCTGGTGTGTGGAACCGCAGAGAGTGGACCCAGCTGGCGCCGGCTGGCGCCTCACCACGGGCGCAACGAGCCTGGCTCTGGGAGGGCTAGAACACCTGGAAACTGGGAGCAGCGGCTGGTGCAGGACCAAGGGCTGCTGCTGTGGCAGCAGACAGATCAGCAGGCAAACAGGCACAAGGAGAAGGCTTTTCCCCTTCTCCGGCCTTGTAGCCTCCCCCAGTGCTCACTGCTGTTGGCTTAGCCAGGGCTGCGATCACCCAATGCCCTGGACCAGGTGGCTCAGACCCCAGAATTGTACTTCTCGCAGTTCTGGAGGCTGGAAGGCTGAGATCAACAGGGTGCCAGTGTGGTTTGGTTCTTGGCAAGGGCCACCTCCTTGCTGTGTCCTCACATGGCAGAGAAAGCCAGATCTTGTTTCTCTTCCTGTTTTTATAAGGAGGCCCCACTCTCAGAACCTAATCTAACCCTAGTTACCTCCCAAAGACCCCCCCCCCACCTCCCAGTTTCATCACATTGGGGGTTAAGGTTTCAACATAGGAATTTGGGCGAGGACACAAACATTCAATCCGTAGTAAATGGCGGAACCAAAGGGAACCATTCACTAAAGAGCAAGCACTGAAGAGCAGAGTAGAACCGCGTGGGTCTGGGATCAGTAACCCGCACAGCCAACCGCACGGCGGAGGGACAAGGGAGCATGTGATGCTCTGAAAGCCTTGATCACCCACAGCACCCTGGCCAGAGCAAGTCATGCGGCAGGACGGTAGCATTCTCCTGCACGAAGAGCCAGCTGATATTGTGGACAGTAAATACGAAATAGTGGACCACAACTTCAATTCAGCTGCTGGCGTCCAGCAGGCCTTCCCTGGTGAGCAGCCCCTCAGGGGTGATTGGGTCTTCCTCCCAGGCCCAGCGCCTCGTTCTAAGACAGCCTCAAGCCTTGTTATCCAGGCGTGGTCCGGCTGCATCAGCGTCACCAGGAAGCTCCTTGGAGATGCAGAACCTCAGCCTCACCCCAGACCTGCTGCATCAGAATCTGCATTTTAACAGGATCCCCCAGTTGGAGAAGCTCTTCTCTGTGGCACGCCATACCTGGCTCTCTCTCTCTTACCTCGACTGAAAGGAGGGTACGTCTTGCACCTAAGCCTGGGTAGGCTTTACCCAGTTCCCTGCGCTAGTATCCTCAAATTAGTGTCAGTTCCTCACAGACTTGGGCCTTAATTTGAAGGCCCATCTTAGTTCCCCACATGGGTGGGAACTTTATGTCCCTTTTTTTCTGCCTCATCATAAAGATTTAGTGAGAGACTGGCAGGGACCCCATCCGGCTTGCGAGTCAGTTGTCACTTTGTGCGATTTCTTGATGCCCAGTCCGTGGTTTTGACTTGCTTCTCAGGTTCCAGGTAGACAAGGATTTGGGGGACACCATTCCACCCACTACAAGGGTGAATTTGGGGGGTTCCCTGAGGCTTACCCCAAGACTGGAATCCCTTTCCTGACTCCATGGTTCCTCTGCATGGAGGCCTCAGAACACCTTAGCCTCGTGCCCTATCTCTATACGAAGGCCCTCTGGGGACAAGACGCACATGTGCCCCCTGCAGCTGGGATTGTGCTCAACCTCAAATCCAAATACTGCAAGATAATTTCATTAAGAACAAACCTCTTTGCCTTTAAAGCATGCAAATCCATGGATGTCTGCAGCAATTGACTGTACAAAGCCAATTATTTTTAAAAAGTGTTTTAATTTTTCATATGCTGTGATCCTCCTCAAAGCAGCAGGCTGGGGCAGCTTTAAGTGACAAGGCAGTTGAAGCCGGTAAACGGAGCGCTTGGGCTGAGCTTCTCCCTTCCTCAGGACTACGCCCAGAGGCGGCACGGTTCTTTGCGGAGAGGGAGCCTTGCGCCATGTGGTGCCCCCAGAAGGTGAGCTCTGCCAGGGCAGAGACGAAATCACATGCCTTTTTGTGCGTATGGGACAATTTCCGGCACATAGCCCTTAGTCGACTTTGGTCAGGCTTCCAGAAACAGACCCTGAGAGGAAGATGTGCAGACACGTGGGTATCATAGAAATGCTCCCCGGGAAGTCCGTAAAGGAGTAGGGGATGCAGACCGGAAGAGGAGGAGGGCCAGCAAGCAGGGCAAGGGCGGGGGGAGCTGAGGGAGGCCCCCAGGATGCAAAAACGTGGAGGTTGGTGCACAGACCTCAGGGTGAGTGTCCCCTTAAAATCTGTGCCCCACTATGTCACTTGCTTCATCCTAGCTCCAGCCTCCTGGGCAGAAATGTGATTTCAGACAAAATCCCTCCCAGGCAGCTTCAGTCTGATCCCGCGGGGCTGCTAGAATATAAGTTGCATCCACGGTTTTCTTGATTAGGGTCAGGTTCTGGGGCTTGCTGACTCCTGAACTCTGCAGTCACTGGTTAAGGGCACTCTGGCAATGGGGAGGGCAGGCCTGGCAAGAGTCACAGGTGTGGGCCGTGGGAAGGGAAGGCCCACCTAAGGAGGGCGAGGAGGGCACACAAGCAGTAAGAAGGGATCTGGGTGCAGCATTAATAATACACCTCACCAATGTTTGCTGGGTGAATGAAGGAAGGAAGAAGGAGATTTATGAGTGAATTAACAATCAAACAAAAAATGAATTCACTGAAAATTGAGAATGCTCATAAAAATCCTGTTCTACAACCAGCTCCAAGCTCCAGCCCTGCTCAACCTGTAGGGCTAATGTTTGTTTGTTTGTTTGTTTGTTTATTTTAAAGATTTTATTTGTATATTTGGCAGGGAGAGGCAGTGAGTGAAGGAACACAGCAGGGGGAGTGGGAGAGGGAGAAGCAGGCTTTCCGCCGAGCAGCGAGCCCGATGCGGGGCTCGATCCCAGGACCCTGGGCTCATGACCTGAGCCGAAGGCAGACGCTTAACGACTGAGCCACCCAGGCGCCCCAGGGCTAATGTTTATTTAATGCTGGGTGGCAAGCGTCATGGTGGACATTCTAACAGCCAAGTCCAAGTCCGAGAGCAGAGCAGAGTGTCCTTCCCTTCCCTGGGAGCATCCCCTGAAAGAGAGGAAGGGAACGAGACCCTAGTTACTGGTGTGTGAGTGCCCTGGCTGGTGGACTCTTGCCTGCCCAATCCCAGTCCTGCCCAGTGACTACGGCTCCTGAAAGCAGCTCGGCATATTGTACCAGCATTTAAATCCCATCACATCTCCCTGCTGACTCTCATTGCAAAATATTTATTCATTTGATGGCTCAGAATAATTGCCTCAGTCCCCAGTCTCTGAGACCGGCCATGCAGAGCAGCAGAGAATTCCCATCCTTGCCCAGCTCTCCTGCTACCAGGAGAGAGGAGGTGTACCGTCCATCGTGGGGGCAACCTGAGACGCTCCAGCACTCTGCATGGTATAGCCCCTTCACCCCAGAGCCACTTTTCCTGTCCACATTCTCATTTTACATCAGGGGCCCTATCTTCCTAGGGACCCGGGCTTAAGACTCAGGTCAAACACTTACTGAACACGTACTTTGGGTTAAGCTTTGTGCTAAGTCCAGATCCTGCCCATTAGCTGTGTGGTAGATGACCTGACATGAGTGCCTATGCAGTGCCAAGCATAGAAAAGTCTCTAAAAAATGCTTGTTAGTTGGAAAAATGGATGGATGAAGAGATGGAAGGACGAGTGGGTGGATGGATGGAAGGATGGTTGGGTGGATGGATGGAAGGATGG